>NW_023270739.1:23750811-23804271 GCF_011800145.1 Mirounga leonina
TCCTTCCTTCCTTCCTTCCTTCCTTCCTTCCTTCCTTCCTTCCTTCCAGATTACTTCTTTTATCATTTCCTTTCCATTTAGAGAACTTCCTTTAGCTGTTCTTTTAGGGTATGTCTGATGGTGACAAATTTTCTTAGTTCTCCTTCATTTGAGAATGGATAAATTTTTCCTGCATTCTTGAAGGATATTTTCTTCTTTTTTTTTAAAGGGTTCTTTATGCAATAATGTTCTCTCTCTCTTTTTCTTAAATATTTTATTTATTTGACAGAGAGAGACACAGCGAGAGAGGGAACACAAGCAGGGGGAATGGGAGAGGGAAAAGCAGGCTTCCCACTGAGCAGGGAGCCTAATGCGGGGCTCAATTCCAGGACCCTGAGATCATGACCTGAGCCAAAGACAGACACTTAACGACTGAGCCACCCAGGCACTCCTTGAAGGATATTTTCAACAGGATACAGAATTCTGGGTTGACAGAAAGATGTTGGGCTACTTCCTTGACTGCCATGATTTCTGATGAGTAATCTGCTGTTACTAGAATCATTATTTCCCCTATAGGTAAAGTGTCATTTCTTTATTTCTGCTTTTAAGATTTTTTCCTTGTCTTTAGTTTTCAGTTGTTTGACTCTGCATCTTAGCAAGGTCTCTAGTGGTCTTTCTTCTTTCTACCTTTCAAAGTCTTACTCTTAAATCTTTCAGTTTGTTTTATATATAAGATCCAGAGTTTTTAGTTTTACTTAGCAGGAAGAAAATGGACAAGCACATCTCCATCTTTATGGAAGCAGAAGTTCCTAATGTATATCCAAATTATTTATTTGTTTTTTTTAATCCTGGCCGAAGAAAGAAATGGATATAAATAAAACGTTAGCCTTCAAAATTGAATCTAAATGGAGGACTGCTAATTTTGGGTTTTTTGAGATACTGTGCACCAATATTTTTTGGGATAAAACCTCATGCCCTGAATTTTCTAGGGAAGTATGGGTTTCAAGTGGTTTTATTGTTTTAAATAAAAGCATTCCATAAACTAAAATAATGTGATTTTTCATGTGAATAAACTAAAAATGGGAGAAAAACTCCTATATCTGACCTTAAGTTCCTATTTTTATTTTGGAAAATGAGGTTACTTTATCTGGTCATGAGATACTAGTCAACCATAGGTGACTAACATTTATTATTTTGAGGCACTCTTTGGCTAAACATTTGGGTGATAGTTGGCAAAAAATGACAACAACAACAATAATAAAAGTGAACATTTACAGAATATTTTACTATGAGCCAGGCTCTGTGGTAAGTTTTTTATTCACTGCCTCATGTTAAATTCACTACAGGCCTATTCAGAAAATAGTAAAATGGCCCCCAGTTTACAGATGAGTGAACACGGGCTTAAAGAGGTTAAGTAGCTTGCTTAAGGTCATACAGTCAGCAAATGGGGGCAGCTGATTCTCTCGGACACCAAAGCCCATGCTGTAGACTAGCACCAGTGGATAGAAATAGTGTGAACCACACATATAATTTAAAATGTTCCAGTAGGGGTGCCTGGGTAGCACAGTTGGTTACATGTCTGACTCTTGGTTTCAGCTCAGGTCATGATCTCAGGGTCCTGGGATCAAGCCCCACATTGGGCTCCACACTCAGTGGGGAGTCTGCTTGAGATTCTCTTTCCCTCTCTGTCCCTCCTGCTCATGCTCTCTCTCTAAAATAAATAAATAAATCTTTTAAAAATGTTCTAGTAGCCACATTAAAAAGTACAAGAAACATGTGAAATTATTTTTAATAATATAAATTATTGAGCCCATTATAACCAAAATATTATCATTTCAATATGTAATCAACATAAAAAATAATTAATGAAAAAAATTATTAATGAGACATTTTACATTTTTTGTACTAAATCTTCAAAATTTGGAGTATATTTAACACCTACAGCAACATCTCATTTTGGAGACTGAATTTTCATTGGAAATACTTGTTGTGCATTTAGATTTCAAATAATTCACAGTTGAAAAAAATAGATACAGCTACACAAGTTGTTCCAAACATACTCAGAAATTGATCAACAGCTAAATTCAGTGTAAGTTTTAAAGTTAAATAAATTGAAATCAAATGCAATTGGAAGTTTAATTTGTCAGTCACCATAGCCATATTTCAAATGCTCAGTAGTCACGAATGAGCTCTTTAGATTGCTCCATTACCCTGTCTAAATTCAGCTTTCCTTTGAGGGCTGAATCTCAGGGAGAAAAAAACCTTATACCATAGCCAGAAAGAGGGAGAAAATTCATGGAAACAAAAGGAAGGATCAGTCAAAGGTCAAGAAAAAAGACCTTTCTTTTGGCTGCTGCTAAAGTTACAGTAAGTTCTAGAGTCTTAGGTAACTAGGATAGGAAGTAAAAGTGTTTTCTTCCATTTCTGAGAATGTGTCACATGAGCATTCTATTAAACCTGGCTTTTCAAAGAGAGCTTTGTCTTGCTCTATCAAGGATTAAAGCCAAATGAAAATAGCATGAAGCTTCTAATAGAGAAGCTCATCAGCTGAGCACGTCTATGAAGTCATGAGCTGTGTCCCTTTGGTGCTTAGTGGTGCAGTAAGGGATTCAAGTCAAAGCTGAACCCTCCACCACAAACCTTGGAATGGAAAAAATCTCAGATTTTTTTTTCTTATTGTAGTTGTTCATGGAGGTCTCTTGGTTCTGAAACGTCCTGAAGTGGCAGAAAGTATGCCTTGGTGCCAAGCAGTAGTTCCCGACTTTGTAATTATTTATTTATTTTTTATTAAAAAAAATTTTTCATTCTGACCTTTTTAGATTCAAATCCATTTCATAGTAATATATAATTTCATGAACCCTCTCAGAAATTAAAAAAAATCATTGTATTATTTTACAAAGTAATTAGAAAGAGTAATTTTAAGCTAAAAAATCAATTTTAGAGGTATATTATTAAAGATTTTATTGAAATATATTTTAATATGTTGTGTAATATTTATAATACACATAAAGACCAATTTTATCTTTTTTTTTTAAAAGATTTTATTTATTTATATGACAGAGAGTGAGAGAGGGAACACAAGCAGGGGGAGTGGGAGAGGGAGAAGCAGGCTTCCTGCCCAGCAGAGAGCCTGATGTGGGGCTCGATCCCAGGACCCTGGGATCATGACCTGAGCTAAGGCAGACGCTTACCGACTGAGCCACCCAGGCGCCCCAAGACCGATTTTATCTTTACTTAACAAATGACAGATGCTACTTAATTTTCTCTAAATAAATTATATGAAGAAGTATCACTTGAAAAATGAATATAAAAATAACATATCTTGTTTGCTTTGGAGACCAGATGTATATTAAAATGTAGATTGAGATTTGACTGTGCTAAATCACTAGCAATAATACTATTCAATCTGATGGCTAGAATTCTTACATTTTGTGTGCTTAAAAAAATAAAATCATCACTTTACAGTAGTCCCTCCTTAACCACAGATTTCCTTTCTGTGGTTTCAGTTACCCATGGTCAACTGTGGCCCAGGAAGCCGATGATTCTCCTTCTCATGTGTTGTTAGAAAGTCAGTAGTAGCTTAACACTATGTCACAATGCTTATGTTATTTCCCTCATTTCATCTCATCATGTAGGCATTTTATCATCTCATATAATCTCAAGAAGGGTGAGTATAGTACAATAAGATATGTTGCAGGAGAGGGCGCCTGTGTGGCTCAGCCGTTAAGCATGTGCCTTCGGCTTGGGTCATGATCCCAGGGTGCTGGGATCGAGCCCCGCATCGGGCTCCCTGCTCTGTGGGAAGCCTGCTTCTCCCTCTCCCACTCCCCTTGCTTGTGTTCCCTCTCTCCTTGTGTCTCTCTGTCAGATATATAAATAAAATCTTAAAAAAAAAGATACATTGCAGGAGAGAGATCACATTCATATAACTTTATTATAGTATTGTTCTAATTGTCTTATTTTATTATTAGTTATTGTTGTTAATCTCTTACAGTGCCTAATTTATAAAATAGACTTCATGATAGGTATAGATGTATAGAAAAAAACATTGTATGCACAGGATACTACCCATGGTTTCAGGCATACACTGGGGGTCTTGAATATATTTCTTGCGGATAAGGGCAGTGGGGGGACTACTGTAATTTGATTATTTTTTTGAATTCTGTTTCTATAAGAAGAGATAGAGTGAGGGCTCTGGACCCTCAGTAAAGGGCAAATACATGTCCATTTGCACAAAGGCTGAGAAAGTGGGATTTGGAGCCAGACATTCTGAGTTTGAGTCCGACTCTGCCACTTAACCAGCTTGAGAACTTTAGGAAGTTACTTAAACTCTCTGTATCTTGTGTTCCTTCCTTACTTCCTGGGGCTGTTGTGAGGAATAAATGAGTTCACATATGTAAGGAGCTTAGAACACCTCTTGGCTCATGAGAAAGTCTCAATAAATGTTTATATAATTTGTATTTATTATGTTAATGTTCATTAATTCAAATGGTTTATTTCCACCTGGGTGTTCCTCTCGACATATCTGAAGTCAAACTTATCAGTTTGTCTTCTACACTTGTTCTTCATGCACTTTCTATAAAAATCAGTGCTACTATCAAGCACCTCATCACCCTTTAAAAGCCCATGATTCAAGTTTTCTTCTGCTTACTCTCTTCATCTAACCATTTGCCAAATGCTCCCTTTTAGCTCTGATTTCTCCAAGTCATTTGTTCTCCCTTTCTAGGACCATTGCCTACTAGCTAGCCTTTCTGTCTCATTTCTTGCTCCCCCTACATTAATTTTCCAAACAGCATAGCACCTAGTTACAACCTAAGTCTAAGTAAAGTTCTCTCCCACTGGTGATTCTCCACTACCTACAAGGTAAACCTAAGTTTTTAGAATAGAATGAATATGCAGTCTTCTGTGATCTGTTTCTGCCTACTTCTCATTCATTCATTCATTCATTCATGCATTCAACAAATATTTACTGAGCACTTAACTGCATATTAACCTAAAACCTTGCCATGCCTGCCTGATGCTTTTGTTGAACACCATGCTTCTTGACATTTCTTGAACTCATACGCTGTTTCTTATCTCTCTGGGACGGCTCACAAGTTATTTTTCACTTGGAATGCCCTTTCTCAAAGTCACTGAGTGTCTGTGCCAAGGCTCAGATTCATGTTTCCTGTCTCTTCCCCCAGTTTTTTCTGTCTGCCACACCACAGTTCAGGACCAAACACCTGTCCTGCATCAACCATAAGGTGGGGAATAACCTCTCAGTAAATGTTCTATTAAACAATGGATGCTATGATTATAACCAGACCAACTCTTAGGGCATTTTCACTTATGGCAGTTCTTATGGAAGTTATCATATATCACATTCTCACCTCTCTTCCTCTTAGGGAGTTTCAGATTCTTTAATCTTAGAAGGCCCTTGGGGATTATATGGTCATTATTGTACAATGTAGGAGGAGAGATGCCATCATGCCTCATACTGATCTAATACATGGGTGTAGACAATGGGTCTAAGATACCTGATATAGCCTCTGTCCTTCAACACATCTTTGACTGAGGCTGGAGAAGCATAAGGATAAGGTTCTGGGTAATCAACTCCTATTTTCTCTCTCTTGAGACTGCCATGGCCCCTCTAGCTTAGTCAATCATTCATACATTTACTGATTCAATCAGCAAACCTTCATTCAGTGTCCGTTTTGAATCAAGCATTCTCCAGAACTACCTCTTGTGATGCTACAGTTTCCTGGTTTATAAACTCTCTTTTCTTCCCCCAAAGATTTCGCACATAGGGTGTGGGTTGTCTGCTTCTTTCTCCCAGGTCCTGTCCTTGTCTGACCATGACATCTGGCCACCTCTCAGTGCTCTATCTGTACTCTCCTGCCTTTCCATCCTTCGGACTAATTTGCAGATCTAAAAAGGCTTTTGAACTTCCCTTCCTCTTGATCCTTCCATAGGTGAATATAGGGATATAGGAATTTCTATAGCAATGTAGGAACTTTCATTCCAAAGGGGAATATAGGAACTTTCTAGGACATCTCTACTGAGAACCTGGACACAGACAGTATGTGTTTGGGGGATGATGGTGGCGTAGGTATCAGAGTAGAATTTAGGGGCTTTGCTTAGAAGTTAATTTCACCAAATCTTAAGTTAGAATATGCTAGGACTGCTGAGAGAAACAGGAAAGAAAACATGGCATAGAATAAATTCCATAAGCATTTTTAAAATCCCCTAAGGATTAGTTTGGATAAGAGACTAGGAAAACAAACACATAAACCAGTCCTGGGTTTAAGAAGAATATATCATGTGTACCATCCAGCTGCTCTGCAAAGACTTTGCTTAAGAAATACAGTGCCTGATGTAAGAGGCAATGGATTTAAATTTGCAGAGCTTCGTTGATTTTTTCTAGGAATCATTACTCTATTGTCTCTTGCCTCATCTCCAGAAGCCACCTGTGACAGTGACAGAATGAAGTCGAAAGTATAAGAAGATTCATTATTTTAATTCTTTTGTTTCTGAAAATGATCACTTTACAGCTGGATTTTCCTTAGTTCATAGAGGAAAAGAGATTCTAAGAAAAGCTTTGAGTTGTTTAGGCTTTCCCTAAAAAGCTGTCCTAGCTGGAGTGGAAAAATAATAGCACTGGTATCTGGTCTGGCATTGACAGGTACCCTGTCCTTATCATTTGCTCCAGCTCTCTTCCTATCTTCCCCTGATTTTTCTCCCTCTTGCCAGTCTTCCTTCCTCATTTTCATTCCTTCTCCAAGGCCCGGGTTTTGTCCCTAGATGTCATGACATCACTCAAATGGGCGGAAGTATTGACATGAGTATAAACTCTCTTCTCAGTCTGTCTAAGGTTGCTATAGCCCCGGCCGACATCCTCTCTGCCTCCCTGGCCCACCTTCCTGGCATCTTGGGGCCCTAGCACTTGTCCACTTGGGCTGACCCAGCCTTTCTCAACTTCAGTCATTTCCAAATCCTCTTCACAATTTTGAGATATCCAAGTAGTGCCCATACTGTCAATTCCCTCATAGTTTTAGTTTGATTTACTTAAAAACTTAAACTCATTTTAGAAAGGAAATTTAATTCATCACCATAAACAGAAAACCACTATCACTATTCTAAAGCCCAGTGTGATGGCATTAGGAGGTGGGGTCTTTGGGAAGTGGTTAGGTTGTGAGAGCAGAGTTGTCATGAATGAGATTAATGCTGAAGAGAGCTCTCTTGTCCCCTACCACCTTGTCAGGATATATGGAAGTCTGCCACCTGGAAGACCTGCCCTCACCTGACCATGCAGACATCCTGGTCTCAGATTTCTAGCCTCCAGTATGGGGAGAAGTAAATTTCTGTTGTTTATAAGTTACCCAGTCTGTGATACTTTGTTACAGCAGCCTGAATAGACTAAGATAGTGCCCTTAACAATGGATACAATAAAAGCAAAATAATAAGTGTCCCAATTGTGTGCATTTAAAGTTGATTTTTTTAAAAAGATTTATTTTTTTATTTTTATTTTTTATTTTTTTTTAAGATTTTATTTATTTAACAGAGAGAGAGAGAGAGAGACAGCGAGAGAGGGAACACAAGCAGGGGGAGTGGAGGAGGGAGAAGCAGCCTTCCCACCGAGCAGGGAGCCCAATGTGGGGCTCGATCCCAGGACCCCGGGATCATGACCTGAGCCGAAGGCAGATGCTGAGCCACCCAGGCGCCCCTATTTATTTATTTAAGAGGGAGAAAGGGAGCAGGGGGAAGGCCAGAGGGAGAAGGAGAGAATCTCAAGCAAACTCCCCACTGAGCGCAGAGCCTGACAAGGGGCTCAATCTCACAACCCTGAGATCATGACCTGAGCTGCAATCAAAAGTTGGACGTTCAACCCATGCACCCCCAATTGTGTGCATTTAAAATAATCTATTAGACCACCTGTGTTTAAGTGCTGCCTTTTGGAAAATTTCCTGTGAGGACCCTCAGGTTTCCTCCTAGGTCACCGAAGGTGGGTCCAAGGTGGCACTCTCTCACCACTGCAAGGACCTTGGGCTCTCTGTTCACTCTCTGAATGACTTTGGCCAAGTTACTGTTTCCTGGGAGATTTCTACATTTCAAAGCTAGAACAATGGCCACCTCTTAGAGTTATTTATTAGGATCAAATGAGACAACATCTGTAGGGCCAACCACATGCCTAAGAATAGGAAGCATTTATTGAGGAGGAAAACTTTTCCTTACCTTTCAGGATTCTTCTGGCTGGTCTAAGAATCAAATTGACATGAGACAGATTAATAGGAGAAAATAAAATTTAATTACATACATATGGGGCATCCACATGAACATGAGACTCTAAAGACAGGCAAAATGAGGTATATATGTCATCCTGAACTAAGGAGAAGAGGGTAGGGGTCTGGGACTTTAAAGGGAAGGACAGTATTTCATGGGAAGATAAAAAAAGAGTAAATATTTGGCAAACTGACATTTGCTGGGCCATACGGAAGCAATAGGACATAGAGAGGACTTTGATCAAATAGGCCTTGCTAGGTTCTTCCTTGTCTACCTTGCCTAGTTCATATTATACTATAGTTATCTATGATATTAACTCTCTTCCTGAAGCAGGTCCTCTATCTAAATTCTTTTGGGCAGTTAGGGGAAAGGTCACAGTTTCTTCTTGCGTCTTTTGGACCTTGATTGTTTTCAGTTCAAAATAATCCCCATGCCAAAGTGGCACATCTTGGGGCAATTTGTTCTAACCCCATACACACTCAAGAAATGTTTGCTGCTTTACCTACTGCTCTTACTGTGTCAAAGAATGAAATTTGAATGATAGGCTCTCTTGCTTTTGTATTTGGCAATGTGCCAAACGGGGTGATTTGCTAAACCGGCTAAACTTAAAATAGCCAGATCCTCCCTCCCCATTTTATTGGCTTTCCTAGAGTGACACAGTTACCAGTGGTTGAGCTAGGGTTCAAACTCATGTCTGTATGACTCCAAAATCATGTTCTTAATAATTAAGATGGACTGATTTCTAAAAAAAATCAACCTTTTTGAGATATACTTTACATACAATAAAATTTAGCTATTTAAACATATTTTGATGAATTTTGACCAATTTGTATGCCCATGTAGTTACCAACACAATTTAGATTTCATCCCTAGAAGTTCCCTTGTGTGCCTTTCTTGTCAGTTCCCTTTTGCTGTACTTCTAAGTTTCTGACTATAGTCTATTCCTTTTCATCACCGAGTAGTAATGTCCACACAGTGGGACAAGTTTTTCTTACCCCTTGCCTGTTAATGGACATTTATTTTTGCAATATCTCAGTCCTGCCATTTCTCTTCATCTCTGCTAATCACTGAGGAACCAGCATCTCTTGCCTGGACTACTGTGATTGTCTCTCTGGTTGATGCCCCAGCCTCCTTCATAGCCCCTCCAACTGATTCTCCACTCTGGAGGGAGAGTGATTTTAAGAGGAGCAAATCTGATCAAGAATCATTAACTGACTCTAAAATTCTTCACCCCAGGATAAAGATCAAAATCTGTATTTTGGCTGGCAACGTCCTGCATGGCCTGAGTAGGACCACCTGTCCTTCCTATCTGTACCACCTGTCTTGTGATTGCTTTGCCCAGTGGCTCATTGACCTCTGGATATCTTTGACCTTCTTTAGATTCCTCTTATGCCCCATGCTGCTCGTTACTCACAAAGCCTCAAGGCTTCTGCAGTGCAGTTTCCTTCATCTGAAACTGCTTTTCGGTCCCCCCAAACCCTCCTGGCAGCTCTCTGCTCTCCTGGTTAGTGCCTACTACTCTCCTTTCAACCTCCACTCAAATCTTGTTTCTTCAGGGAAGGGTTTTTAACCCTCCTGGTTGGGTCAGCTCACTAGTTTTCTCAAAGGACTGTATTTCTTTTTTCCCTCCAGGGTACTTTCTCAGTTTGTACTTTTCCCTTCTCTGGTGGGATTGCAGTAAATGATTAGTGTCTGTTTCACAGTGCTCAGAGATCTGGGCAGGCAGAGCCTGTGTCTTTTTTACATCCTGTTGACTCACAGTGCTTTGCTCAGTGCTTGGCCCATAATAAGACACCCAGTAAATAGAAGTTAAATGAGTAAATGAAAGAACTGACCCTTAGATCTGCCAGGGTCCCCATGAACACCTCTACCTGCCACCCAAGGAGGTAAAACTGTTGCTGACCTATGAAAAGGAGGCATTGCATTTTGGGAGGATTTATTTTGTGTTAGGCAAGGTAATTATCTTACTGTTGGTATTTGGTAGAAATAGGGATGTCCCTACCTATGTGCTTTGAACTTTGGGAAGGAAATTGCCTTCTAAGAGAGCTAAATTGTGACACAAACATAAAAGGAATTAGATTATTCAGGCAGATCACCTGAAAGGATGGGATAGCTTCTAGGCCCCAAGGCTTTGACTATAACAGGCTTGAAGTTATTCTCAGAGATGAAGAAAGGAGTCCTTCAGAAAGGGGATTAACTAGCCTCAGAGGAAGGGTAAACTAAATTAAATTATGTCTGGGAGAGGCTATCTGCAGAACAAAGGGCTGGACTGATCAAGCCCTAATATGAACTCTTCAGTTCTGATTACACTGGAGATGGCACAATCTGCCTTCTTTCTGGTTCTATATTCATCAAGGAGCCTTCTAATTATAATCCAGTTTCCATGCAGATTGTTCACAGGGAGTGAGTATAGCCATAAACTGATCTAATCTCAGATCTGCTTGGTGTGTTATATGTCCTTGTAGTCATTTGGCATTCTCGTTTTGTACATGGGTTTCAGTGATAAGCTTGGTTAAGGGGGATCTGTCCCAAAGAGATGGCTGTGTTCTCTTTTCAGTGTCAAGTTCCTGAGACTGTCTAGCCAGTAGGCCAGGGTCTGAAGAGTGGAGAATTCACCCTGAAAGTGCCCTGCTGTGTGTGTGTGTGGGGGGGGGTCAGTTTGGGTTGCCCATTTTACAGATCAGTGCCTCAGTATAATAGTTAATGCAGAATGTAGATATCCATTCAGTCTGTATAGTTTATTGATGTGCTTTGGATTTATGATCAGGAATGCAAGAGGAAGAGTAAGATAATAATTGACAGCTACCTGAATGTTTTGTATTAGGAATCTACACTTGGAACTCTTTGTGTTCAGTTTAGGCAAAGCACAATTTTGAATACCAGAGAGTTGTTTTCACAGTGACCTCTTTGTTTATTATAGGATGAAAAATAGCTATCATGTATCAATTATTTACAAAGGCCAACTATTACAGGTTCATTAGTTAGATATTAATCATCGTATCTTTAGCAAATAGACTTTCTGTGTCTCAGTTTCCTAAATGTAAAATGGAAGTGACAATAGCAAACATTGATTGAGTGTCTGCTTTGTGCCAAACAAACGCTGTTTTATATGCTTAACCTAAGTATTAGCTCATTAATTCTCACAAGCAGTCTAGGAGGTAGATGCCATTGTATGATGATTCTGCAGAAGAGCAACTTGTCTAGGATCATATAGCTAGTAAATGGGAGAGTTTTAAAAATTAAGCAGTGTAGCTCAGAACCCATCCTTCTGAACACTTCACTACCTCATAGAATTAAGTGAGTTAATAGACATAAAACACTTTGACCAGGGTCTGGCTCCCTTTAATCTTCAATAACTGGTAGCTATTATTATTATCAATTTGTTTTTATTGCCTACGTCTTTGTGCTAGAAGAATGGAACTGGGATTGAAGCCTTTTTTATCCAAGCCCCCTGCCCCCCGCCGCCCCCGGCCTTTTCCATGATCTTTTGCTGCTGTGCATGTTTCCCTAAGGAGAACCAAAATAAACAAACACCTCAGCTTGAATTAGTCTATTTGAAAATGCCTGTATAACAAAAACCATGCATTTAAAAACCCAGGATGTTTTCTTGATTCTGCCTTACCCCTGTTATTCTGAGCCTTTTCCTCTTTATTCCCTGTGTACTCCTGGAATTGCTTCACTACCTTTAACCATATGAAAAGCCAACTGTCCATAGGGACTACATATTTTGAATTTTGTGACAGCCTTGTCCAAGTCTTCTTTTTTTTTTTTTTAAAGATTTTATTTATTTGAGAGAGAGGGAGAGTGAGGGGGAGAAGCAGACTCCCTGCTGAGCAGAGAGCCCGATGTGGGACTCGATCCCAGGACTCTGGGATCATGACCTGAGCCGAAGGCAGACGCTTAACCGACTGACCACCCAGGCGCCCCAGCCTTGCCCAAATCTTAAGGACATTTATACATGGTACTTTTATTGCTAATATTCAAGAAAATGGAAAAGTTCAGTCTGTTAGGAAAGGCAAGATTTATAAGACTATTTATAGTGCTGGGAATCATATTCATTGCTAGTTGAAACTTGGGTTATAAGATCAGGGGAGATGCTTTTATTAATATTTCTTTGCTCCATAAGCCAAAGAGAGGAATAAGATGCTTGAGCTTGTAGCTGACACCTAAGATGGTTTGTATCTATAATAACAAGCCAGCCACAAAATTGAATTTTTTCCAAGGGCGTTATCATCCTGAGCTCTTTAAAGTACAAACTATTTTTCATGGAAAATAGGATTAGGACTTAAAACCAGTTTGGAAACCAGTTTCTCATTTTGTTGACCAAGTATGTGAAGGCTTTCTGTGGATGACGCAAAATGATTTTCAGTAGCATTGGAAGTATATTGGACCAGAACCTGGCTTTTCCAATAGTAATAATATTTTCTTTTTTCTTCATCAGTTAATCAGTTAGTCATCTGATTAGAGACTATTCAGCTTGTTTTAGTCTTGGTACCTCTGCAATATTATTCTCTGTCATACAAGTTTTATGTTTTGCCAGGAAAATGTTTAAGTGAATTATTTTGACATTACTTTAATGAGGCATTTCTGTGAGATATTAATCTCACTATATACATGTGGATCATTTGAACTTTTTCTGGCATTTTTGGGTGGTTTCTTAGGGATGCCTAATAGTTCAGAATTAAATAATCTTGGCCTGGTTTGGACTTGAGTATCTAGAAATTCACTGTTAAAAACCACTAATGAGAGTGAGAAATTCAATAAGAAACCATATCCTAAGGACCATGGCTTGAAAGAGCAGACAGTGGTTGTAGACAATAAAGCTCATCTCTCTCTTCCCTTCACTAATTGCTCTCAGTTTTATATTTGAAATGCAATCAACGTGTCTGCTTCCTGTCTAAAGATGCTGACTATAATTCAGTGTGTAGCATAATGGACAGTTTTGTTTTAACACTTAAAGTGAAGGAGACCCTCCCCACCCCCCTTTGTCCTTTGGCCAACAAATGCTCTGTGGCTTCTTTCATTTACTCTCAGTAGATTATTTCAGTCTCTAGATTCCAAAGAAAACACAGATTTGAGAATGAGAGCCAGGCGGGTTGAATCAGGCAATGATTTAAAACTTTCCATGGGCTCTAGAGTGCTTTATAAAGGCTTCATTTATTTATTTTAAAATTTCACAGGAAGAACTGTTATCACAGATTCATGATAAAAGGATAAAAGAATGGAAAGAACTATGAATTGTGATTCAGGTGTTTGTGTATATGTGTGTATTGTTTATTGCAGAGGAAAGAGTGTGGGCTTAGGATCTGGGTTTGAGTCCTGGTGACATCACTCATTAGCTTTGTGAACCCAGGCAAGAAACTTGATCTATCTGGACCTTGATTCTCATCTGTTAAATATTCACACTGTACATTTTTAAAAAGTGAGATTTAAATAAACTAATGAGGGCGCCTGGGTGGCTCAGTTGGTTGAGCGACTGCCTTCGGCTCAGGTCATGATCCTGGAGTCCCTGGATCGAGTCCCGCATCGGGCTCCCTGCTCGGCAGGGAGTCTGCTTCTCCCTCTGACCCTCCCCCCTCTCATGCTCTCTCATTCTCTCTGTCAAATAAATAAATAAAATCTTAAAAAAAAATAAATAAGTAAGTAAACTAATGAATATAAAAAGCCACAGTGGTGCCAGGCACTTGTATAAATTATATATTGGAGCGGTGTTTTACTTTTCTGTAACACCTTTGTAGAATGACACATGAATGTTGTGTTAAGATGTGGGTGACACCGCTACTGGAATCATAGACTGTTTAAAAGTCTTAGATTTCTGAAAAATGGTCCCAACAATGAAACCATAATGTATAAAAGATCAATCATGCTTTGATATTTCTGGCTGATGTAGAAGCACAAATTCTTTATTTTTTTTTATTTTTTATTTTTTTTTTATATGACAGAGAGAGACACAGCAAGAGAGGGAACACAAGCAGGGGGAGCACAAATTCTTTAAATGAGATATATTGTACATACAGAAAAATGTACAGATCTGAAATGAACAATTCAGTGGGTTTTGACAAATGTGACCATTGCCAAATCAAGATACAGAATTTTCTCTCTCACCTGGAGAGTTCCTTTGTGTCCCTTTCCAGTCAATACCTGCTCTTTGCAGAGGCAATCATGCTTCTGATTTCTATCACTACAGATTAGTTCTGCCTTTTCTAAATGTTCTATAGAATATACTCTTGTTTCATTCAAGATGATGATTTTGACAGGACAGGTTATCCGTTTGTTCCTTTTTATTGCTAAGTATTATCCCACTATGTGCAGATGTCACATTTTTTCCTTTCTCTTGCTGATGGACATTTGAGTCTGTCACTTCCAGTTTGGGTCTATTATGGATAGATCTGCTATAAACATTCTTGTGCAAGTCTTTTTGTTGACAAGTGTTTTCATCTCTCTTGGGTAAATGCTGGTTTCAGCATTTACCAGCAACTTATAAGACTTGGGGTTGCTCCACATCTTCATCAACACTTGTTATTGTCAGTCTTTCTAATTCTAGTCATTCTGGAAACAGAAATCTTTACCACCTGATTTAGGTAAAGTGATTTATAGCAGTTATTCTTAACCTGAATGTCTTGAAATATTTATTAATATTGTATACTTACCTGTTTAAAATTATTATAATTTGACCATGCAATACATTTACTCAGTGCAAGAATCAATATGATGTGAAAGTCATGCCTTAAGAAGTCTTGCCTGTCTCCAGCGATCTACGTTGTCTGCTGTTCCCACCTAAGGAGCCACGTACATTAGTTTCTTATGGCTCCGACCAGGCTTTCTTAGTGCAAATGAAGCAAATACGAATATAGTCTTCATTTTTTCTCATTCTTATTCAAGCACCACAGTTTATTTTCCCAGTTCTCTAGAAGAGGGCCCTTGAATGACTTCAGATCTCTTGTTACAAAAATGCTTGTACGTACTCCAGTTTTATGTTTGCAGTTCTATCTGTGAGATATGCTGCAGTTACCTACCAGAAGTGGGGTTGCTGGACAAAGGGTAAACATAATTGTAATTTTGATAGACCTCCTTATGGGTTACATCATTCCTGTGAGCAGGGAGGAGCCTGCCTGTGTCCCGTAACCTCCCAACACAGTGTCTTGTCACACTAATGCTGGTCTAAGAGGTGAAACATGCTTTCTCAGTGTAACTTTAACTTGCATTCCTCTTATTATGACTCTACTTAAGCATCTTTTCATGTGATTGGGAACCATTTTTATTTCTTTTGTTTTTTTAGCCACTATATAAACTTTATATTCTTTTTATTTTATTATGTTATGTTAGTCACCATACAATACATTATTAGTTTTTGATGTGGTGATCCACGATTCATTGTTTTCATATAACACCCAGTGCTCCATGCAGTATGTGCCCTCCTTACTACCCATCACTGGGCTAACCCATCCCCCCACCCCTCTCCCCTCTAAAACCTTCAGTTTGTTTCTCAGAGTCCATAGTCTCTCATGGTTCATCTCCCCCTCTGATTACCCCCCTTCATTTTTCCCTTCCTTCTCCTAATGTCCTCCATGCTAGTCCCATGTTCCACAAATAAGTGAAACCATATGATAATTGACTTTCTCTGCTTGACTTATTTCACTTAGCATAATCTCCTCCAGTCCCATCCATGTTGATGTAAAAGTTGGGTATTCATCCTTTCTGATGGCTGAGTAATATGCCATTGTATATATGGACCCCATCTTCCTTATCCATTCATCTGTTGAAGGGCATCTTGGCTCTTTCCACAGTTTGGCTATTGCGGACATTTCTGCTATGAACGTTGGGGTGCATGTGGCCCTTCTTTTCACTACATCTGTGTCTTTGGGGTAAATACCCAGGAGTGCAATTGCTGGGTCGTAGGGTAGTGCTATATTTAATTTTTTGAGGCACCTCCACACTGTTTTCCAAAATGGCTGTACCAACTTGCATTCCCACCAACAGTGTAAGAGGGTTCCCCTTTCTCCACAACCTCTCCAACATTTGTTGTTTCTTGCCCTGTCAATTTTTGCCATTCTAACTGGTGTAAGGTGGTATCTCAATGTGGTTTTGATTTGAATTTTCCTGATGGCTAATGATGATGAGCATTTTTTCATGTGTCTGTTAGCCATTTGTATGTCTTCTTCAGAGAAGTGTCTGTTCATGTCTTCTGCCTATTTTTTGACTTGATTATTTGTTTTTTGGGTGTTGAGTTTGAGAAGTTCTTTATAGATCTTGGATACCAGCCCTTTATCTGTAGTGTCATTTACAAATATCTTCTCCCATTCTGTGGGTTGCCTCTTTGTTTTGTTGACTGTTTCCTTTGCTGTGCAGAAGCTTTTTATCTTGATGAAGTCCCAAAAGTTCATTTTTGCTTTTGTTTCACTAGCTTTTGGAGATGTATCTTGAAAGAAGTTGCTGTGGCTGATGTCGAAGAGGTTATTGCCTATGTTCTCCTCTAGGATTTTGATGGGTTCTTGTCTCACATTGAGGTCTTTCATCCATTTTGAGTTTATCTTTGTGTATGGTGTTAGAGAATGGTCGAGTTTCATTCTTCTGCGTGTGGCTGTCCAATTTTTCCAGCATCATTTATTGAAGAGACTGTCTTTTTTCCATTGCATATTTTTTCCTGCTTTGTCAAAGATTATTTGACCATAGAGTTGAGGGTCCATATCTGGGTTCTCTATTCTGTTCCATTGGTCTGTATGTCTTTTTTTGTGCCAGTACCATGCTGTCTTGGTGATCACTGCTTTGTAATATAGCTTGAAATCAGGCAACGTGATGCCCCCAACTTTGTTTTTCTTTTTCAACATTTTCTTGGCGATTCAGGGTCTTTTCTGATTCCATACAAATTTTAGGATTGTTTGTTCCAGCACTTTGAAAAATATCATTGGCATTTTGATTGGGATGGCATTGAAGGTATAGATTGCTCTGGGTAGCATAGACATTTTAAAAATGTTTATTCTTCCGATCCATGAGCATAGAATGTTTTTCCATCTTTTTGTGTCTTCTCCAATTTCTTTCATGAGTGTTTTGTAGTTCCTAGAGTATAGATCCTTTACGTCTTTGGTTAGGTTTATTCCGAAGTATCTTATGGTTTTCGGTGCTATTGTAAATGGAATCATTTCTCTAATTTCTCTTTCTACAGTTGCATTGTTAGTGTATAAGAAAGCAACTGATTTCTGTGCATTGATTTTGTATCCTGCCACATTACTGAATTGCTGTATGAGTTCTAGTAATTTGGGGGTGGAGTCTTTTGGGTTTTCCACATAAAGTATCATGTCATCTGTGAAGAGAGAGAATTTGACTTCTTCTTTGCCAATTTGAATACCTTTTATTTCTTTTTGTTGTCTGATTGCTATTGCTAGGACTTCTAATACTATGTTGAACAATAGTGGCGAGAGGTGGGCATCCTTGACATGTTCCTGATCTTAAGGGAAAGGGTCTCATCTATTTCTTTTATTTTGTAAATCATGTGTTTATGTCCTTTGCCTATTTTTCTATTACTTAATACTTTTTGTTGTTTGAGTTCTAAAATACCTCAGACATTCATTGATCAACTGTTTACTGACCCAACTGTGGTGCACCAGGCTCTGCAAAAGCACTGGCTAGATAGAGTTGATTAGAACACTGCTTTCCAGAAGCTCACACTCTAATGGAGGAGCCATTATATCTATAATTATCTATCTTTCTATCTATCTATCTATCTATCTATCTATCATCTATCTATCTATCTATCTATCTATCTATCTATCTATCTATCTATGTATCTATACCTATAGGTAGAGATCTATGTGTGTGTATCTCTCTACTTCCCTATCTATCCATATCTGTGTGTGTGTGTGTGTGTGTGTGTGTATATATATATATATATATATATATATATATATATATATAAAGAAACACAATATAATGTCCAAACATTATGATAAAGAGGTGTGGAAGTTGTTTTGGGCCCAGTGAGGTGGGCTGATGCCTCATCCAAGTTGGGATGGGAGGGAGTTTTAAGTACATACTTTTAGACCAACTGGGTAGGGGGTGAAGAGCAATCCAGGTTGGAGAAATGATGAGGCTTCTAGTTCCTTGTTCTTTGTGCTGCTCTCTGGTTCTCACGCCCCCACCCTCTTCAGTGCCAGTCACTTAGTGAGTGCTGACTACATGTTCCCTGAGCACAGTAACTGAAGAGGAGTCTGATGTAAGAGTCCTGCTGAGGTGTGAGAAGGCTGGGGCAGTGGCATGGGGCAAGGTCATGGTCACGGGGCAGACTATGGCAGTGTTCTGCTTTTTCTCAATCCTTTCCCTCCCTGGCAGGGATTGTCAGAACCTTCCTGGACTCTTCTCCCTTTCATGGAGCTGACCCATCAAACTTCTTGCCATTATCCTCTCTCTCTCCTTTCCATCCCTTCACTTCACTTAAACCCCTCGTTTCCCTACCTTCATCACCAACTTCTGTCCGGCTGTCTTTTGTGGCTAGCATCCTTGCTTCATTCCCCAGGCCACTATGCGAGAGATAGTCTTTATATTATTTTTCTGAAAGTTGTCTTGCCTTCCTCTCCCCTCCCTGCAACTCCTTTTCCCCACCTCTTTAAACTCTGCAAACTCACAAAGACGGATGCTATATTAATTTCCTAAGGCTGCTGTAACAAAGTGTCACAAACTTAAAACAACAGAAATCTGTTCTTACAGTTCCGGAGGCCAGATGTCCAAAATCAAGTTGTTGGCCATGCCATGTTCTCTCAAAGTCTCTGGAGGAGGATCCTTCCTTGCCTTTTCCTTGCTTCTGGTGGTTTCCAGCAATCTTTGATGTTCCTGGGCTTGTGGCAACATCACTCCAGTTTCTCCCTCCATCTTCACATGGCTCTCCTCCCTCTGTGAGTATGTGTATCCAAATTTCCCTTCTTTATAAGGATACCAGCCCTAGTATCTAGCCTAGTATTAGGCCTACCCTAATCCGGTATGTCCTCATTTTCACTTAATTACATCTGAAAAGACCCTATTTCCAAATAGTACTTTCCAGGTACCAGGGCTTAGGACTTCAGCATAACATTTTTCGAAGGTACAACTCAATGGATAACAGGTGCCCTAAAACTGTATATTGCTTGGCATTTTTCAGAATGCACTCACACTGTGGAAAGCAGCTTTACAATATCTGGTTAAAAACACACACTTTGGGGCGCCTGGGTGGCTCACTTGGTTAAGCGACTGCCTTCGGCTCAGGTCATGATCCTGGAGTCCCGGGATCGAGTCCCGCATCGGGCTCCCTGCTCAGCGGGGGGTCTGCTTCTCCCTCTGACCCTCTTCCCTCTCATGCTCTCTGTCTCTCATTCTCTCTGTCTCAAATAAATAAATAAAATCTTAAAAAAAAAAAAAAAAGAACACACACTTTGGTGCAGATCTGAGTTTAAGTCCTGCCTCTGCCTCTTAGGATGTGGCCTTGGACAACTGACTTGGTCTCTGTAAGCTGCAGTGTCCACATCTGTAAATGGGGAAAGTAGTCCCAGCTACCCCATGGTTGTTACGTATTGGGTACTTAGTATAGGACCAAATCCATAGGATATACTCCAGAAACAATAGGCCCTGTTGTTAAGCAGGTAGACTATTCTCATTCCTCTTCCATTTGCATGTGGTCACATGGACTTTGAGCAGAACTTGACACCAGACTTGAGAGACCCAACTGAATGCTGTCAGCACAGTAAGCTCTCTGGACTATGAGATGTCAAGTCAACTCAAGATTTATCCATGAGACAAGCTGAGCTTTTCCTTTCTCTGTCTCCCTCACTGTCCTTGTCTTGTCTGTGTGCCAAGCTTCAAGTGGCATAGAGTAAATGTTAAGAAAACAAACTTTTGGGAATGGGGTGGGGGATGTGAGCTTAGGTCACCCCAGTGAGAGGCTCTTTGCGTATAGCTCCCCTCTCCCCTCCTTTTCTATTTTTCCTGTAAGCAAGCAAATTCCCTACTGGGTGGGATAGAACTCCCCTGTCTTGGCTTTCTGCTGATTTCATGCTCTTTGATACTGGTGTGGCTCTGAAGGAGTGCCTGATGAAGACAAACCACCATTTGTTTTGGGGAAAAAAAATGAAAAGAAAGAAAAAAAATCCAGTCTTTTATCTCTGTGTCCCTCTAAATTGCCAAAGGTCTTATTGTGGAGAGAGGGAACAAGTAGGGTTTTATCTTTCTGCTCCTGCCAGGCAGCCACATGAGCATTAAAGCTCTTAGGGCCCTGGGGGGTGGGGTGGGGCAGTGGTGGTGGGGGCAATGTGAGTAGATACAAAACCAGGCTGGGCTCTCCCAAGGAATGACAGGTGCTCCTGGGGATTTGGGCTCCTTTGATGGTGGCTATCTGGGCAGGAAGAAGGGGAGCTCCCAGCTTTAGTATGAAGAGGGGAGGCTCTAATGAGTCTGAAGTCAACTGATGAAACCACACTATTTATGGGGAACAAGATGCTTTCTTTACATTCAAAATGCTGGCTGCCCGTTGAAGAGGTAGGATAATATTGCATGACACAGTAATAGTAATAATCTTAAAAACCATCAATTTTTTTTGTGTGCATGTATCATGTGCCAGGACCTGTGATAAGTCCTTTACATATGTAATTTCACTTAGTCCTCATTACAAGCTTATAGCATGGGAATTGTTATCCCCATTCTATATTTGAGGAAATGAGGCATAAAAGGGTTAAATGACTTGCTTGAGGTCACAGAGAGGCAGGATTTAAACCTAGGTCCAGGGCACCTGGGTGGCTCAGTTGGTTAAGCGACTACCTTTGGCTCAGGTCATGATCCTGGAGTCCCGGGATCGAGTCCCACATCGGGCTCCCTGCTCAGCAGGGAGTCTGCTTCTCCCTCTGACCCTCCCCCCTCTCACTTGCTCTCTCTCTCTCATTCTCTCTCTCAAATAAATAAATAAAATCTTAAAAAAAAAAATAAACCTAGGTCCACCTGACACCACAGTTTGCTCTTAACCACTAGACTCTAAGGCCTCCTAAGACATTTTAAAAGATAAAAACAAATAACAATAAGAAGTAGGAGAAATTAACCTTCATTCACTGACTAACAATAAACACAGAGGAGGTAAGTGGTGTGGGAGAGAAAGTAGGTCTAGATTTTGATTTGGATACAGGTTTTGTCTTATGTGTTACTCTGGGTAGGTTACCTTGGATGTTATCAAGAACCCAGGAATTGTCCTTTCTACCTTTCCATGTTTGGTGTGACATATTTTGTCCTTGGGTTAGCCGCTCTCATGAGCACAAGGTGGCTGCCATAGTTCTAAGCATCACATGTAGACTCAAAAAAAAAAAAAAAAAGTGTGCTTTTCCCCATACAGCATTTTCAAAAGCACAAAACCTTTCCTTTTTGGAATATCTTCCTCTGCCCCTACCTCCCAGCATGTCTCATCAGTCACTGGCAAGGGGACTGGAACTACCATAAGAATCTCAGACCAATCAGGCTTTATTCCTGGGGAAAATTGGGATAGGGTCCCTTTCCCTGTGGGGGAAGGGTGAACACTACCAGTCCAACATTGGAGAAGGTAGGGTGACTGGGGTAAGCATTCAAAAAATATCCTGCAGAATGCCAAGTGCCCAGCACAGAGCCTGGCAGCTGGCAGGGCTTCATTCCCTTTGTACCCATTCATCTGAATGGGGGGAAGGCAGTGCATTTTAATTAGTTTAGTTTCCAATTATGGGTCATTTTTAAAAGATATATTGTGATGCCTTTATACAACCTAACAACTCAATGAAAAAAAAGAGTCTTCAGGGATAGTCCTGGCTGAGAAGTCTTCAGGAATGGGGAGAGATAACAAGAGATCCATGTATCTTATTAAAAGATCATTTTCGGGCGCCTGGGTGGCTCAGTTGGTTAAGCGACTGCCTTCGGCTCAGGTCATGATCCTGGAGTCCCGGGATCGAGTCCCGCATCGGGCTCCCTGCTCGGCAGGGAGTCTGCTTCGCCCTCTGACCCTCCTCCCTCTCATGCTCTCTGTCTCAAATAAATAAATAAAATCTTAAAAAAAAAAAAAAAAGATCATTTTCAGAAAAAGGTAAACTCCTGACTCTCATACAGATTATAAAATGAACATGTTTTAAAGAATTTATTTTACTCATATGATACAAGGGCATTAGGCAGATAGAACCAACATATTCGGTTGCTAGGGTTGCCATAGTCAAGCACCACAAACTGCATGGCTTAGACAACAGAATTATTCTCTCACAGTTCTGGAGGCTGGAAGTCTGAGATCAAGGTTGTTAGAGTTGGTTCCTTCTGAGGGATGTGAAGGAGAATCTCTTCCATACCTTTCTTCCAGCTTTTGGTGGTTTGCTGGAAATCGTGTCATTCCTTAATTTGTTAGATGTATTATCCCCATATCTGCCTTCCTCTTCACATGGCATTCATTCTGTGTCTGTCTGTCTCTTTATCCAAATTTCCCCTTTTTATAAGGACATAGTTATATTGGATTGAGGCCCACCCTATGACCTCATCTTAACTCGATCATTTGCAAAGACCCTATTTTCAAATAAGGTCACATTCACATGTACTGGGGGTTAGGACTTCAACATTATTTTTTTGAGGGGGGACGTTATTCAACATATAACAGCTGTTTCAAAGGAAAAGTCAAAACACATATTTATGAAAGTAAAGGAATGTTGAGATGAATTGCAAATGGAGACAAAACTGTTTTTTTTTCCAGTTTTAAGGACAGTTGGGGTGGTCGTGGGGTAGTCAGTTAAATCACTACCAGACAAGATAGAAATCACATATCTATCAGTTACCTACAGCTTACAAAGCTTTATGAAATAACTCAAATACAGTGAATAGCACTAGAATCTCGTTTTCCACTGAAACATAAAATGTTTTTCTCCACTATTATTAGTCCATTTATTTTATTCTATGGATGAAGGGGTCCCAAAATCTGCTGTGCATTAAGTAGTCCTGAAATCTTGTGTGCATGATTTACCTTCTTGGCAAACTTACAGCCACCTCCATTTTATAGGTCTGTTTACTGTAAAGCTGAGTGGGAGATTTGGCCATGTTTCCTCAGTGGGCCTTTTGGATGCTTGAGGCAAGCACTACCCTCTGTGGAGATGTACAGAGCATGTTACAGATGCTCTCTGTTCATTCCTTCCTAATCGCCTCAAGGAGGCAGGAAACCAGGCCACTCAGTGGATGCATTGCTATAACTACATAAGCTGCAAGATCCAGGACACCATGGGCCATTCTCTGCATTGTATTTACAATCCTCCAGTCCTCATGCCTTAGCCTCCAAAATGTATAGGGCATAACATCCTGCTGTTATTATCTCTGTTGGCTGGGCCTGTTGAAATTCTTCCCCTGGCCAGCTGAGAGAAAAGGGCACACAGAGAAGGAACAGGTGTTCAAAATGTCTACATATTAAAAAATGAAACACAAGCAAGAGCTTCATAAGAAAATGTTAAAGGAAATGCAGATACAGGGGCTCAAGAAAGAAGAAGTCAAACTCTCACTCTTTGCAGATGACATGATAATTTATTTGGAAAACCAAAAAGATCCACCCCAAAATTGCTAGAACTCATACAGGAATTAAGCAACATGGCAGGATATAAAGTCAATGCACAGAAATCAGTTGCATTTCTATACACTAACAATGAAACAGAAGAAGGAGAAATTAAGGAATCAGTCCCATTTACAATTGCACCAAAAAAACATAAGATACCTAGGAATAAACCTAACCAAAGAGGTGAAGGATCTGTACTCTAAAAACTACAGAACACTCATGAAAGAAATTGAGGAAGACATAAAGAAGTAGAAAAACATTCCATGCTCATGGATTGGAAGAACAAATATTGTTAAAATGTCTATGCTACCCAGAGCAATCTATACATTCAGTGCCATCCCTATCAAAATACTGTCAACTTTCTTCACAGAGCTGGAACAAATAATCCTGAAATTTGTATGGAACCAGAAAAGACCCCGAATAGCCAAAGGAATGTTGAAAAAGAAAAGCAGAGCTGGTGGCATCACAATTCCGGACTTCAAGCTCTGTTACAAAGCTGTAATCATCAAGACAGTATGGTACTGGCACAAAAGCAGACACATAGATCAATGGAACAGAATTGAGAACCCAGAAATGGATCCTCAACTCTGTGGTCAACTAGTTTTCGACAAAGCAGGAAAGAATATCCAATGGAAAAAGGACAGTCTCTTCAACAACTTGTGTTGGGAAAATTGGACAGCCACATGTAGAAGAATGAAACTGGACCATTTTCTTACACCAGATACAAACATAAACTCAAAATGGATAAAAGACTTAAATATGAGACAGGAATCCATCAAAATCCTAGAGGAGAGCACAGGTACCAACCTCTTTGACCTTCGCTGCAGCAACTTCTTGCTAGACACGTCTCCAAAGGCAAGGGAAACAAAAGCAAAAATGAACTATTGGGACTTCATCAAGATAAAAAGCTTTTGCACAGCAAAGGAAACAACAAAACTAAAAGGCAGCCTATGGAATGGGAGAAGGTATTTGCAAATGATATATCAGACAAAGGGCTAGTATCCAAGATCTATAAAGAACTTATCAAATTCAACACCACTTGGAGACAAATAATCTAGTCAAGAAATGGGCAGAAGACATGAACAGACATTTCTCCAAAGAAGATATGCAAAAGGCCAACAGACACATGAAAAAATAAATGCTCAACATCCCTTGGCATCAGGGAAATACAAATCAAAACCTCAATGAAATACCACCTCACACCAGTTAGAATGGCTAAAATTAACAAGTCAGGAAACAACAGATGTTGACGAGGATGCAGAGAAAGGGGAACCCTCTTACACTATTGGTGGGAATGCAAGATGGTACAGCCACTCTGCAAAAACAGTACAGAGGTTCCTCAAGAAGTTAAAAATAGAGCTACCCTATGACCCAGCAATTGCACCACTAGGTATTTAATCCCAAAGATACAAATGTAATGATCCAAAGGAACACATGCACCCCAATGTTTATAGCAGCAATGTCCACAATAGCCAAACTAGGGAAAGAGCCGAGATGTCCATCAACAGATGAATGCATAAAGAAGATGTGGTATATATATACAATGGAATATTACTCAGCCACCAGAAAGGATGAATACTTACAATTTACAATGACATCGATGGAATTGGAGGGTATTATGCTGAGTGAAATAGGTCAATCAGAGAAAGATAGTTATCATATGGTTTCACTCATGAGGAATAGAAGAAATAGCTCAGAGGATCATAGGGGAAGGGAGGGAAAACTGAAAGGGAAGTAATCAGAGAGGGAGACAAACCATAAGAGACTCTAACTATAGGAAACAAACAGGGTTGCTGGGGGGGGGGGGTCGGGGGATGGGATCATTGGGTGATGGGCATTAAGGAGGGCATGTGATGTGATGAGCACTGGGTGTTATACGCAACTGGTGAATTATTGAACTCTACATCTGAAACTAATGATGTACTATATGTTGGCTAATTGAATTTAAATAACAAAACAAGAAAGAAAAAGAAGGAAATCTTTCTCCTTAATATAAATAACATTGGGAAAAGATAAATTCAAGAATTCTCTCCCCCATGATTCATATTCTCAGACATTCTTTGGCATTCACACTGTATAGTTTCCCTTTTTTTACTGTATTGCTTTTTTTTTTTAATTTCCCCAGAAAGAGAAAATCTTACTGGAGAAAACCATGCCAGGCCTGAGAACGTTGAGTACCCGAGGCCAAGTTCAACAAGGCCAGGGAACTTTCTGGCAAGAAATGATCCCATCTGTAACAAGGCCAGTCTCATGGGCTGTAGCTCACAATTGGCAGGAAGGTAAGTATCCTTTGCTTTGTTTGTCCTGCTCTCTAATTTACTCCCACTTACTTAAGCTCTTACCAGTTTTCTAAGCATCAGTCAGCCCGGAAGTTCCCCAAGCAGCTGCCCAGCCCTCGTCCAAAGTCTCAGTCTTAAATTCTATTTCAGCATCATAGGCCTCTTCAGGCAGAACCCATGCTGCAATGCTTGTGGGGCCCTCATCATTTTTCTTTCCCGTCTCTTGGTGATCTTGTTTGTATGTCTGGAGAGAAAACATGAAAGGGATAGAGCGCTTTCCACTTTGTGTATAGATTGCAGACCTGGCTTCTCTCAGGCTTCTTAATTTCTTTTGAGACTTGGCGAGTGTGCCATTTTGCCTAGCTGACCCATCCTGTGGAACCCATGGCACTTCTATCTCTTAGGAACTATACACTCTTTCTAGACTTTGCCAGTTCCCCTCACCTATTCCTTCTTTTCACATGTCTTCCACTAAGTTCGGACTCTATGACAGGCAATTTGCTAAGCACCTTGATGCATTATTTTATCCCACCTTCAAAACGGCTTTGTGGGTTAGGTAAAATAATGACTTCAGGCTTACAGTTGAGAAAACAATGTTTAGGGTGTTAGAAAACCTGCCTGTGGTCACATAGCTAAGTTGAAGAGTCAGGATTTGAACCCAGGCTTCACTGACTAAAAAGTCAGTATAATTTACCTGCCTGATCATGTGCCATGGGATTGAAATGTCTGTTATGAGAGTCTAGGAAAAGAATGCTGAAATCAATATATTCCATCAGTTATGCAACTTTAAGGATACTTGAGTTGCTAAAACTGAGTTAGAGTGGGGGACTAGGGTTAGGTAAATTGTGATGAGTTATTGACATTCTCACAATGTGACACTTCCTTCTTTCCATTGGATTGTTTCCTTTGATGGACTTGTCTCAAAGGCTGAGACTGTCCTTTAGCCTTATTAACCTCTCTGAAGGCAAAAGGTTACATGATTTTCAGGGGGCCAGACTTTTAATGAATTCTAACAGATATAGCCTTGAGTTAAATTTAGAAAAACATAAAGTTTTATCTCTGGGTTGCCATCTCCCATTTTTATTATTCTTTTCCTCTTTAAAGTAAACCAACTAACAAAGATACTTTGCTTGTGCAAACTTTAATAAGGCTCCTGGACCTTCCCCTAGGCCCATCTCTGCACGTCCTTGTAAAATCTAGTTTTAGCAAGAACCTTGATAAGTCAGTTTAACTAGAGCCACTCACCCTTGATTTCTGATCACCTTTGATATCTGATCAGGTTTGTCATCCCCCGGGTGATGTCTGATCATCCTGGCTTGTTGTCAGCAAGAATCCCATTAGGTGGGTTTAACCAGAACCCCTTTTATGCCTAATGTTTCTCCTTAGTAATTTTTTATCCACTACACCCCTGCCCCACCCCCCGCTACTCTACTCCTTGGCTTTAAATTCCCACTTGGCCCCCTCTATTTGGAGTTGAGCTCAGTCTCTCTCCCCCACTGCAAAATCCCATTGCAATATTCCCTGAACCTATCATGATGGTCCTGAATAAAGTCTGCCTTACCTTTTTTTTTAACAAGTCTCATTGAATATTTTTTTCTTTAACAGTTATGGTGCCATAACTCATATGGAATAAGATTCATCATTGGGCCCCTGGACTTCTCACCTAGGACTAAGAATGCCCCTTTGAATGTCTTCCCTCCTGCCCAGTAGATTGAAGATCCATTGGAGAGTCTGACTCTGGAACCAGTGCTTCAGACAGACATTGTTGAAGCTGGTAAGGACAGATTTTGATTCTTAAGATTCTAAGTATACTCCAGAAGCTGACTTAGAGTCCCAGACAAACAGATGCTGGGATAGAGTCCAACATTTCTCTGTTTGTAAGAAGATGAGTTAGAGTCCCTGGCTTCTTTGAAAGGTACCAGCTGAGCTGGAAGTCTCTTCTTTCTGTCTCTCTTTCCTGAGAGGGAATTATTCCCTAACTCTCTGGGCTGGAAGTCTTTCTTCTTGGCTCTCTGTGAGGCCTCTCTGTTCTCTTTGTTGGACTCTGCTTCTCCCATGGGAACTTCTCAGTTGACTGAAGCCCCCTTCTTGTACCTCTACTAATCATAGGCTCTGCCAACTTGTCTACTTCTATTCCTGTTGGCATGATTTTGCTGAGGATAATTTAGAACTCCACTGGCCTCTTTGGAAAACTTGAGATCTCCCCAAACTGGCTCCTCTAAGGCCTCTCCCTTTCCATTGTGTCTCTCTTCCTTCCTCCTCTTAGCACCTTCACTATTCCTTCCAGTTCTCTTGAATCCTTTTATATGTTCCCCTTCAAACCCCCACCTCCTCTATTACTCTCCAACCCTGCCAGACTTTTCCCTTTCACTTTATTCTCTCAGTTCCCTATAGCCACTTGAATTTTAGGCCCCCTACCCTCCCTCGGGCTCTCAAGGAACTTAGGGACCTCCAGAAGCAACCACCTAAGGCTGAAAAGAGAAAAGCTGTTTGAACCAGAGCTAGATGTTTTGTCCACTCAAATGTGCACTGGAGATGTCCAGACAGCTTCTAGGTGTCTCCTCAGTCACTGGCCTAAACTTTAGTACATAGACTCCATCAGATCACATATCACGGCAAAAGAAAAATTTAAAAGCCTTCTCCACAAATATTGGCATGCAGGTAACATTAATTTGTCCCATTTGCTAGAAACACAATGGAGATAAACACATAAAGTGGAAATAAACCAGTGAGTTTGTATTACTATGTTTTATTAACTTATGACTAAAAATTTTAGAATGAAAGCCAAAAAAAATCTTTATTTGTCTATATGTTTATGTATGTATGTATATATGTCTGTATGTTATACACAAGTGATATTTTTGTATCTCCAGGTGGAATTATCAAATTAATTTATAAAAATCCCTCAAATGAGTTCTACTCTAATTGATTTAGAGATAAGTGGGCACTTACATAAATTAAATTGTCCTAAAACTCTCAGAAATAAAGAAATTAATTGATGTGTGTGTATTTAAGTTTGCATGATCTGGGATATTCTTTGGTAAATAAAGCTACTTAAAAAACTATTGGTAAAATAAAATAGGTATGTCCTCAGAGTTCTCAAGATTAATTATAATGTGGATATACAATTTTTCCTACCTAGATTTACTAGTCAAACAAGCTTTTATTATCTCTGCTATATGTTTAAAATTATAAACGTGTGAATTCAGCCTAAGAACAAAGTGTAAAATAAAAATAGGGGCGCCTGGGTGGCTCAGTTGTTAAGTGTCTGCCTTTGGATCAGGTTATGATCCCAGGGTCCTGGGATCGAGTCCCACATCAGGCTCCCCACTCGGTGGGAAGCCTGCTTCTCCCTCTCCCATTCCCGCCTGCTTGTGTTCCCTCTCTCGCTGTCTCTTTTTGTCAAATAAATAAATAAAATCTTAAAAAATAAAAAAATAAATAAATTGCTTGAGGGAGGAGGAGCAAGATGGTGGAGGAGTAGGAGACCTAAATGTCTTTTATTTTATTTATTTATTATTATTTTTTATTATGTTATTTTAGTCACCATACAATACATCATTAGTTTTTGATGTGGTGATCCACAATCCATTGTTTTCATATAAAAGATTTTATTTCTTTATTTGACAGAGAGAGAGACAGAGAGAGCAGGAACACAAGCAGGGGGAGTGGGAGAGGGAGAAGCAGGCCTCCTCCAGAGCAGGGAGCCCGACACAGGGCTCGATCCCAGGACCCCGGGGTCATGAACTGAGCCAAAGGCAGACGCTTAATGACTGAGCCACCCAGGTGCCCCTAAATTTCATCTGGTCCCAGGAATTCAGCTAGATAGTTATCAAACCATTCAGAACACCTACAAACTCAACAGGAGATCGAAGAAAAGAATAGCAGCAATTCTATGAACAGAAAAGTGATCACTTTCTGGAAGTGTATATTTTTCTGGGGTCATTGTTACCCTGTTAGCATGTTGTTCTCTCATTCATCTATTCGCCTCTGGACAAAATGACAAGATGGAAAAACTCACCTCAAGAAAAAGAACAAGAGGCAATACCGACAGCCAGGGACCTAATCAATATGGACATTAGTAAGATGTTGGAACTAGAGTTCAGAATGATGATTATGAAGATACTAGCTGGGCTTGAAAAAGCATAGAAGACACTAGAGAATCCCTTTCTGGAGAAATAAAAGAACTAAAATCTAACCAACTCAAAATCAAAAACGCTATTAATGAGGTGCAATCAAAAATGGAGGCTCTAACTGCTAGGATAAATGAGTCAGAAGAGAGAATTAGTGATATAGAAGACAAAATGATGGAAAATAAAGAAGCTGAGAAAAAGAGAGATAACTACTGGATCACGAGGGCAGAATTCGAGAGATAAGTGATACCATAAGATGAAACAATATTAGAATAATTGGGATCCCAGAAGAAGAAGAAAGAGAGAGAGGGGCAGAAGGTATATTGGAGCAAATTATAGTGGAGAACTTCCCTAATTTGGGGGAGGAAACAGGCATCAAAATCCAGGAGGCACAGACAACCCTCCTCAAAATCAATAAAAATAGGTCAACACCCCGACATCTAATAGTAAAACTTACAAGTCTCAGAGACAAAGAGAAAATCCTGAAAGCAGCTCGGGACAAGAGGTCTGTAACCTACAACAGTAGAAACATTAGATTGGCAGCAGACCTATCCACAGAGACCTGGCAGGCCAGAAAGGACTGGCAGGATATATTCAGAGCACTAAATGAGAAAAATATGCAGCCAAGAATACTATATCCAGCTAGGCTGTCATTGAAAATAGAAGGAGAGATAAAAAGCTTCCAGGACAAACAAAAACTAAAAGAATTTGCAAACACCAAACCAGCCCAGCCCTACAAGAAATATTGAAAGGGGTCCTCTAAGCAAAGAGAGACCCTAAAAGTAACATAGACCAGAAAGGAATAGAGACAATACACAGTAACAGTTACCTTACAGGCAATACAATGGCACTAAATTCACATCTTTCAAGATTTCCCCTGAATGTAAAAGGGCTAAATGCCCCAATCAAAAGACACAGGGTATCAAATTGGATAAAAAAAACAAGACACATCGATATGCGGTCTGCAAGAGACTCATTTTAGACCCAAAGACACCTCCAGATTGAAAGTGAGGGGTTGGAAAACCATTTACCATGCTAATGGACATCAAAAGAAAGCTGGGGTGGCAATCCTTATATCAGACAAATTAGATTTTAAACCAAAGACTATAATAAGAGATGAGGAAGGACACTATATCCTACTTAAAGGGTCTATCCAACAAGAAGATCTAACAATTGTAAATATCTATGCCCCTAACATGGGAGCAGCCAATTATATAAGCCAATTAATAACAAAATCAAAGAAACACATTAACAACAATACAATAATAGTAAGGGACTTTAACATCCCTCTCACTGAAATGGACAGATCATCTAAGAAAAGATCAGCAAGGACATGAAGGCTTTAAATGACACACTGGACCAAATGGACTTCACAGACATATTCAGAACATTCCATCCCAAAGCAAGAGAATACACATTCTTCTCTAGTGCCCATGGAACATTCTCCAGAATAGATCACATCCTAGGTCATAAATCAGGTCTCAACCAGTACCAAAAGATTGGGATCATTCCCTGCATATTTTCGGACCACAATGCTTTGAAACTAGAACTCAATCACAAGAGGAAAGTCGGAAAGAACTCAAATACATGGAGGCTAAAGAGCATCCTACTAAAGAATGAATGGGTCAACCAGGAAATTAAAGAATTAAAAAAAATCATGGAAACCAATGAAAATGAAAACACAACTATTCAAAATCTTTGTGATGCAGCAAAGGCAGTCCTAAGAGGAAAGTATATAGCAATACAAGCCTTTCTCAAGAAACAAGAAAGGTCTCAAATACACAACCTAACCCTACACCTAAAGGAGCTGGAGAGAGAACAGCAAATAAAGCCTAAACCCAGCAGGAGAAGAGAAATAATAAAGATCAGAGCAGAAATCAATGAAATAGAAATCCAAAGAACAGTAGAACAGATCAATGAAACTAGGAGCTGGTTCTTTGAAAGGATTAATAAGATGATAAACCCCTGGCCAGACTTATCAAAAAGAAAAGAGAAACGACCCAAATAAATAAAATCATGAATGAAAGAGGAGAGATCACAACCAACACCAAAGAAATACAAACAATTATAAGAACATTTTATGATCAACTATAAGCCAGCAAATTAGATAATCTGGAAGAAATGGATGCATTCCTAGAGATGTATCAACTACCAAAACTGCAGCAGGAAGAAATAGAAAACCTGAACAGACCTGTAACCAGTAAGGAAATGATGCAGTAATCAAAAATCCCCAACAAACAAGAGCCCAGGGCCAGATGGCTTCCCAGGGGAATTCTACCAAACATTTAAAGAAGAATTAATACCTATTCTTCTGAAACTGTTCCAAAAAATAGAAATAGAAGGAAAATTTCCAAACTCATTTTATGAGGCAAAAATTACCTTGATCTCAAAACCAGACAAAGACCCCATCAAAAAGGACAATTACAGACCAATATCCCTGATGAACATGGATGCAAAAATTCTCACCAAAATACTAGCCAATAGGATCCAATAGTACATTGAAAGGATTATTCACCACGACCAAGTGGGATTTATCCCTTGGCTGCAAGGTTGGTTCAACATCCACAAATCAATTGACGTGATACAATACATTAATAAAAGAAAGAACAAGAACCATATGATCCTCTCAATAGATGCAGAAAAAGCATTTGACAAAGTATAGCATCCTTTCTTGATTAAAACTCTTCAGAGTGTAGGGATAGAGGGTACATACCTCAATATCATACAAGCCATCTATGAAAAACCCACAGCGAATATCATTCTCAATGGGGAAAAACTGAGAGCTTTTCCCCTAAGGTCAGGAACATGGCAGGGATGTCCACTATCACCACTGCTTTCAACATAGTACTAGAAGTCCTAGCCTCAGCAATTAGACAACAAAAAGAAATCAAAGGCATCCGAATCAGCAAAGAAGTAGTCAAACTCTCACTCTTTGCAGATGAGATGATACTTTATGTGGAAATCCCAAAAGACTCCACCCCAAAACTGCTAGAACTCATATAGGAATTCAGTAAAGTGGCAGGATATAAAATCAATGCACAGAAATCAGTGGCATTCCTATACACCAACAACAAGACAGAAGAAAGAAAAATTAAGGAAGCAATCCCATTTACAATTGCACCCGAAACCATAACATACCTAGGAATAAATCTAACCAAAGAGGCAAAGAATCGGTACTTGATAAACTATAGAATACTCATGAAAGAAATTGAAGAAGACACAAAGAAATGGAAAAACGTTCCATGCTCATGGATTGGAAGAACAAATATTGTGAAAATGTCTATGCTACCTAGAGCAATCCACACATTTAATGCAATCCCCATCAAAATACCATCCACTTTTTTCAAAGAAATGGAACAAATAATCCTAAAATTTGAATGGAACCAGAAAATACCCCGAATAGCCAGAGGAATGTTGAAAAAGAAAAGCAAAGCTGGTGGCATCACAATTCTGGATTTCAAGCTCTATTACAAAGCTGTAATCATCAAGACAGTATGGTACTGGCACAAAAACAGACACATAACTCTTTTGGGGACAGTGTCTATAGGCATTCAGAATGGTCCAGTGTTTGACCTACCGTTGTAGGCTGTCCTAAGCCTCTAACAAAACTAGGCTGTCCCAAACCCCTGGTAATAGAATCGTTTACCTTTATACCAAGAAGGTTGGGAAAGCACCAAAATCTGCATGTGGCATGTGCCCAGGCTGACTTCAAGGAGTTCGTGCTGTGAGACCTAAAGTCCTTATGATGTTGTCCAAAACGAAAAAACACATCAGCAGGGCCTATGGTGGTTCCATGTGTGCTAAGTGTGTTCATGACAGGATCAAGCATGCTTTCCTTATTGAGGAGAAGAAAATCGTTGTGAAAGTGTTGAAGGCCCAAGCACAGAGTCAGAAAGCTAAATAAAAAAATGAAGCTTTTTTGAGTAATAAAAAAAATCAGAAGGCTTGGAAAAAAAAAAAACCAGACACATAGATCAATGGAACAGAATCAAGAGCCCAGAAATGGACCTCAAGTCTATGGTCAACTAATCTTCGACAAAGCAGGAAAGAACGTCCAATGGAAAAAAAGACAGTCTCGTCAACAAATGGTGTTGGGAAAATTGGACAGCCACATGTAGAAGAATGAAACTGGACCATTTCCTTATACCACACACAAAAATAGACTCAAAATGATTGAAGGACCTCAATGTGAGACAGGAGTCCATCAAAATCCTAGAGGAGAGCATAGGCAGTAACCTCCGCGACCTCAGCCATAGCAGCTTCTTCCTAGACACATCGCCAAAGGCAAGGGAAGCAAGGGCAAAAATGAACTATTGGGACTTCATCAAGATAAAAAGCTTTTGTGCAGCAATGGAAACAGACAAAAAAACCAAAAGACAACCGAGAGAATGGGAGAAGATATTTACAAATTGACATATCAGCTAAAGGGCTAGTATTCAAAATCTATAAAGAACTTATCAAACCCAACACCCAAAGAACAAATAATCCAGTCAAGAAATGGGCAGAAGACATGAACAGACAATTTTCCAAAGAAGACATCCAAACGGCCAAAGACACATGAAAAAGTGCTCAACATCCCTTGGCATCAGGGAAATCCAAATCAAAACCTCAATGAGATACCACCTCACACCAGTCAGAATAGCTAAAATTAACAAGTCAGGAAATGACAGATGTTGGCAAGGATGCGGAGAAAGGGGAACCCTCCTACATTGGTGGGAATGCAAGCTGGTGCAGCCACTCTGGAAAACAGTATGGAGGTTCCTCAAAAAGTTGAAATAGAGGTACCCTATGACCCAGCAATTGCACTACTGGGTATTTACCCCAAAGATACAAATGTAGGGATCCAAAGGGGTACGTGCACCCTGGTGTTTATAGCAGCAATGTCCACAATAGCCAAACTATGGAAAGAGCCAAGATGTCCATTGATAGATGTGGTATATATATATATACCACATCTATATCTATCTATATATATATATACACACACACACACACACACACAATGGAATATTATGCAGCCATCAAAAAAACTGAAATCTTGCCATTTGCAATGACATGGATAGAACTATAGGGTATTATGCTAAGCGAAGTTAGTCAGTAAGAGAAAGACAAGTATCATATGATCTCAACTGATATGAGGAATTTGAGAAACAAGACAGAGGATCATAGGGGAAGGGAGGAAAAAAAATGAAACAAGGTGAAACCAGAGAGGGAGACAAACCATAACAGACTCTTAATCTCAGGAAATAAACTGAGGGTTGCTGGAGTGGTGGGGGGTGGGAGGGATGGGGTGGCTGGGTGATGGACATTGGGGAGGGTATGTGCTATGGTGAGTGCTGTGAATTTTGTAAGACTGATGAATGACAGACTGTACCCCTGAAACAAATAATACATTGTATGGTAAAAAAAAAAAAAAAAGATAGTAAAAAGGGAAAAATGCAGGGGGGGCGGAATCAGAGGGGGAGATGAACCATGAGAGATTATGGACTCTGAGAAACTGAGGGCTTTAGAGGGGAGGGGGGTGGGGGGATCGGTTAGCCTGGTGATGGGTATTAAAGAGGGCACGTTCTGCATGGAGCACTGGGTGTTATACGCAAACAATGAATCATGGAACACTACATCAAAAACTAATGATGTAATGTATGGTGACTAACATAACATAAAAAAATAAAATTAAAAAATAAATTCTTGATGCATGTAAAGCATGGCAATTAAAAAAAAAGGAGGGAAAAACCAAATATTTAACTTTTAGGTTCTTTGCTTTCATGATTTTTTTGTAACGTACCTGATTTGCCAACAAGAAAAGTAGCTTAAGATGATGGCTAGCTTTTGTTTAATATCTCATGAAATTTTCATGAACAACTCAAGCATAGTTATAAGAACACGTGAATTAAATAGAGGTAAATGGGCTACAAGTTTATAAATGGACTTTTCAGCAATAATTATGCTTTATGTCTACTTAAAAATATTTGCGAAAATTTAAGATGTTATATACAAACCTAATGGTAACCACAAAGCAAAAACCACTAATAGATATGCAAAGAATAAAGAGAAAGAAATCCCAGTATAAAACTAAAGAAAACCAGAAAACCATGAAAGAGAGCAAGAGAAGAAAGGATCAGAGAAAAGCTACAAAAACAACCACAAAACAAATAACAAAATGGCAATAAATTCATATCTATCAATAATTAATTTGAATGTAAGTGGACTAAACACTCCAATCAAAAGATATAGGGTGACAGAGTGGATAGTATATATATGATACTATATATAGAAAACCTGAAAGACTCCACCAAAAAAATACTAGTGGGTAGGCACCATCTGTATGCCGCCTATAAGATACTCATTTCAGACCTAAAGACACTTGCAGATTGAAAGTGAGGAGATGGAGAAACATTTATCATGCAAGTGGATGTTAAAAGAAAGCCAGATTATCAATACTTACAATGGAAAAAATAGCCTTTAAAACAAAGACTATAAAAAGAGACAAAGAACACTATATAATAATAAAGGGGGCAATCCAACAAGAAGACATAACAATTTTAAGTATTTATGCATCCAACATGGGAGTACCCAGGTCATAAAACAGTTAATAACAAACACAAAGAAACTAATTGTTAGTAATACAATAATAGTAGGAGAATTTAACACCCCACTTACATTGATGGACAAATCATCCAAACAGAAAATCGACAAGAAAACTGTCTTTGAATGACACACTGAATCATAGATTTAACAGATATATTCAGAACATTGCATCCTAAAACAGCAGACAACACATTCTTTTCTTTCTTTCTTTTTTAAAAAGGATTTTATTTATTTATTTATTTGAGCTCGGAGAGAGACAGAGAAAGAGAGAGGGGGAGGGAGAAGGGCAGAGGAAGTGAGAGAATCAAGCAGACTCCCCGCTGAGCACAGAGCCCACCCAGTGCACAATCCCAGGACCCTTAGATCATGACCTGAGCCAAAATAGAGTCAGATGCTTAACTGACTGAGCGACCCAGGCACCCCTACACATTTGTTTCAAGTGTACACAGAAATATTCTCCAGGATAGATCACATATTAAGCCACAAAACAAGCCTCAACAAATTCAGAAAGATTGCATTTCTGACCACAATGCTATGAAACTAGAAATCAACCACAAGAAAAAATCTGGAAAGACCATACATGTGTGGAGATTAAATAATGGTGCTACTAAACAATGAATGGGTAAATCAAGAAATCAAAAAAAGAAATCAAAAAGTATGTGGAAACAAGTAAAAATAGAAACACAGTGGTCCAGAACTTTTGGGATACAGCAAAAGCTGTTCTAAGAGGGAGGCTTATAGCAATACAGGCCTACCTCAAGGAGCAAGAAAAATCTCAAACAACCTAACCTTACACCTAAAGGAGCTAGAAAAAGAACAACAAACAAAATCCCAAAGCAGCAGAAGGAAGGAAATAATAAAGATTAGAACAGAAATAAATGATACATGAATTAAGTAAAGTTGCAGGATACAAAATCAATGTGCAGAAATCTGTTGCATTTCTATACACTAAAAATGAAGCAGCAGGAAGAGAAATTAAGAAAAAAATCCCATTTATAATTGCACCCAAAATAATAAGATACCTGGGAATAAACCTAACCAAAGAGGAGAAAGACTTGTATTCTGAAAACTATAAAACATTGATGAAAGAAATTGAAGATGACACAAAGAAATGGAAAGACATGCCGTGCTTATGGATTGGGAGAACAAATATTGTTAAAATGTCTGTAGTACCCAAAGCTATCTACAGATTTAATGCAATCCCTATCAAAATACCAAGGACATTTTTCACAGCACTAGAACAAACAATCCTAAAATTTGTATGGAACCACAAAAGACCCCAAATAGCCAAAGCAATTTTGAAAAAGAAGAACAAAACTGGAGGTATCACAATCCCACACTTCAAGTTGTATTACAAAGCTGTAGTAATCAAAACATTATGGTACTGGCACAAAAATACACACATAAATCAGATCAATAGAACAGAATAGAAAACCCAGAAATAAACCCAATTATATGGTCAGTTAATCTTTGATAAAGCAGGAAAGAATATCCAATGAGAAAAAGACAATCTCTTCAATAAATGGTGTTGGGAAAACTGGACAGCTACATGCAAAAAATGAAACTGGACTATTTTCTTACACCATACACAAAAATAGACTGAAAATGGATTAAAGACCTAAATGTGAGACCTGAAACCATAACAATCCTGGCAGAGAGCACAGGCAGTAATTTCTCTAACATTGACCATAGCAACATTTTTCTAGATCTGTCTCCTGAGGCAAGGGAAATAAAAGCAAAAATAAATTATTGGGACTACATCAAAATAAAAAGTTTCTGCACAGCAAAGGAAGCAATCGACAAAACTAAAAGGCAACCTATGGGATGGGAGAAGATATTTGCAAATGACATATCTGATAAAGGGTTGGTATCTAAAATATATAAAGAGGGGCACCTGGGTGGCTCAGTCGTTACGTGTCTGCCTTCGGCTCAGTTCATGATCCCAGGGTCCTGGGATCGAGCCTGGCATCAGGCTCCCTGCTCGGCGGGAAACCTGCTTCTCCATCTCCCACTCCCCCTGCTTGTGTTCCCTCTCTCACTGTGTCTCTCTCTGTCAAATAAATAAATAAAATCTTTTTAAAAAAATAAAATATATGAAGAACTGATACAATGCAACACCCCCCAAAAAAATAATCCAATTAAAAAATAAGCAGAAGACGTAAACAGACATTTCTCCAAGCAAGACATCCAGATGGCCAGCAGACACGTGAAAAGGTGCTCTACATTACTCATCATCATGGAAATGCAAATCAAAACCATAATGAGATATCACCTCACACCTGTCAGAGTGGCTAAAATAAAAACACAAGAAACAAGTGAGGATGTGGAAAAAAAGGAACCCTCTTGCACTGTTGGTGGGAATGCAAACTGTTGTAGCCACTGTGGAAAACAGTATGGGTTCCTTAAAAAATTAAAAATAGAACTATCCTACGATCCAGAAATTGCACTTGCGAGTATTTACCCAAAAAATATAAAAACACTAATTCAAAGGGATACATGCATCCTTATGTTTACAGCAGCATTATTTACAATAACCACATTATGAAAGCAGTCCAAGTGTCCATTGATAGATGAATGGATAAAGATGTGGTGTGTATATATATATACAATAGAATATTTCTCAGCCATAAAAGGAATGAAATCTTGCCATTTGCAATGACATGGTTGGAACTAGAGAGTATAATGCTAAGTGAAATAAGAGAGAAACAAATACCATATGATTTCACTCATGTGGAATTTAAGAAACAAAACAAATGAGTGAAGGAAAAAAAAGAGATTGAGAGAGACAAACCAAGAAACAGACTCTTAACTGTAGAGAACAAACTGATGGTTACCAGAGGGGAGATGGGTGAGGGGATGGGTGAAAGAGGTGATGGGGATTAAGGAGTGAACTTGCTGATGAGCACCTGGTATGGTATGGAAGTATTGAATCACTATATTGTACACCTGAAACTAATATAACACTGTATGTTAACTATACTGGAATTTTTAAAAAAGATTTTTCAATTTATTTGTGAAAGAGAGAGAAAGCATGAGCATGAGGGGAGTGGTGGGGGAGGACCAGGGGGGTAGGGAGAGAGATAATCTCAAGCAGACTCTTGGCTGAGCTCAGAGCCTGAAGTGGGACTTGATCTCACAACCCTGAAATCATGACCTGAGCCAAAATCAAGAGTCTGACACTCAACCAACTGAGCTACCCAGGCGCCCCTATGCTGGAATTAAAAAAAAAAAAGTTGCAAAAAAAATTTTTTTTTTTTTTAAGATTTTATTTATTTATTTGACAGACAGAGACACAGTGAGAGAAGGAACACAAACGGGGAATGGGAGAGGAAGAAGCAGGCTTCCCGCGGAGCAGGGAGCTGGATGAGGGGCCCGATCCCAGGACCCTGGGATCATGACCTGAGCCGAAGGCAGACACTTAACAACTGAGCCACCCAGGCGCCCTTGATAACTTTAAACCTTAGCGCTATACTCAGTTAAATGATGGATATTCATTGAATATCTAGATCATTTTCAAGAAAGATAAAACATTGAAACGTTAATTGCCAAACATAAGTTTATCTACTTTTGGAATCTTGTTTTTATACAGGATAGAGAAGCTAAATATATTTGAGTCTGTTAATAAACATGAAAAATTATACTCTGAGAAAGATATGCCTCTAGAGAATTATGAAATGATGTATTCATAAATTTGCTGCAGAATGATAGTATGTGACAGTTCACAACTGCCTGATTCCTGGTTTTCACTGAAAACTAGGGTTACTAATGGTTAAAAATTCTAATCCATATTGTGTAAATGAATCTACTAGAAATAATAAAAGTAAAGAAAAAAGCTACTCTATGCAAGGAAAGTAAGATGTGTTTTTGATAAGTGAAATTATGAAGTATGTGTTTTTGTTAAAGGAAAAAGAGAAATTTTCTTCTAAAGTAGAATGACTAATTTTCCAGACTTAGAAATAAGAAAGAGTAGGACAAAAACTGAATGAATAAAAAAAAAAATTTTTTTAAGAAGGTTTTTGGAAAAGGAATCTTGGAAAAGGAATTCTTTTTGTGGGTGGTCAAGCTTGCCAAGATTGGATGGATTTATTTACATGGGTTAAAAAAAAAATTAGCCTTTATATTACTAACTAGTATACTGACACAAAATTAGAACTTGGTTTTCTCTCTCTGTTAAAGTTTTCCTAGGGATGCCTGGGTGTCTCAGTTGGTTAAGCATCTGCCTTTGGCTGAGGTCATGATCCCAGGGTCCTGGGATCGAGTCCCGCATCAGGCTCCCTGCTCAGTGGGGAGCCTGCTTCTCCCCCTGCCTGCGGCCCCCCTGCTCATTCTCTCTCTCTCTCTCTGACAAATAAATAAAATCTTTAAAAAAACAAAACAAAAAAACCCCCAAAACAAAACAAAAAAAACAAAGTTTTCTTAGATTATTGGTCTGCTCTTAATAAAACACTGTAAAAAAGTATCTTTCCTTATGTTTTAAATTATCTGCCTGGGTAATCAGCCTTTTGTGTCCTAAAATAATTTCCCATGCTTCATGTTGTCTTTATCAGGTCTTTGATTACTTAAGAAAACCAAGTATTCTTAATATTAAAAAAGCTATGATTTTTTTTTTTTACAACTATGTAATTTTCTGTATTTGTGAGATCTTTTAATTGTCACTTCGGTTTAATGGATAACTAAATATTGTTTCACAGTGACTTGTGAGCCTATGTAGTGAAGTGTTCAAACTTTTTGACTTTTTTTTAAATTATGTTTAGTTAGCCACTGTATAGTACGTAATTAGTTCTTGATGTAGTGTTCAATGATTCATTAGTTACGTATAACACCCAGTGCTCATCACAGCACTTGCCCTCCTCGACATTTTTGACAATTTTCCAAAATCAAATTCTAAATGGAATCTTTTTTACTTCAAACTAACTTTGAGATTGTCCGGAGCACTCCTGGGAAATCTCAAAGGATTTCTGTCTCACTTTGTAAAAGAGAGATATTAAGCTAATTAGAAATCTGTGATATGTTAAATTATGTGGGAAGCATTGTTAAATAAGAAGTGATGATAAATCTTCTTAGGTTATATGTGTATAGATATATGTTACTAATATAGATATTCCAAAAATAGTGTGAAATTCTTAGAAATTTGCAGTATTACAGTTTTGTAAACAGTATTGAAACATTTATCTTTCTCTCTACTTGATCCCTCCAGAATGTGGAAACTCTTAGCATTCTTATTTTCATGGCAATATAGTTATTTTCATAAGTTCTATAAGAATCTTTTCTTGTAATAAGACACAATTAGAAACATCGGTTATTTTAACAAGGTATTGACTGGAATATTATATTTGAGAATGATGTGCATCAGATCAGATATGACCTGACAGTTTTAAGGAACTAAGGTTGATTTTAAGGAGCCAGTGCTTATAAGCCCCCCCACCCCCTTAGAAAAGCTGACCTGTATCTGGCTCACAGCATTCCCCACCTTACAGGTGAGTAAGGAAGGTCACTTCTTGGCAGACCTAGGAATCTTAGGATATTTGGGGGATACTGAAAAGAGAGGAATTCACCCAAATCAGTAGGTAGTGCAGGCAAAATATGGTAGTGAATTCTTGGCTTGGCTCCTAGCCTTGAGAGGCTTTTAAAAGTCCAATCTAGAATTTCTAATGAAAAGTTCCAGCACAGCATACTCAAATATAGGCCTATGCAAGCTCTTGTTGCACTTATATAAATGATCAGGCCAAGAGTAATGATCAGACTTACTTCACAAACAAATTAGTCTTCCTTTGATTATCGTTGAAATGGAGAAATGGGAGTGACTATAGAAAGAATTTGTTTTTTTTGTTTCAGTGGAAAACTATAGTGCACCCTTGTGGGCTCTGTCTTGCACATTTGCCAATCCTTGCTAAGTCCTGAATTCTTTTAGTTTGCTCTATTATCTGGTTACAACTCTCCAAATTAAAGTTTCTAATTTTTTCTCTCTTCTGGTTTGGAATTAAGACTGCCCTTTTCTGGAATTAAAATAAAAACTAAAATAAAGAAAAAAAACCTGCCCTTTTCCTGAAGTCCTGTAAGCTGAAGCTGGATGACTTGACATAAACTAAAAAAAAAAACAACAACCACAGATTATGTCTGGGCAACCTTCATGCCTTCTGCTATGTGCACCATTCAGAAAGTTCACTGGAGCACCTGATGGCATGACCAGAGACATTCAAGCTCCAAACCAGGAAAACTAATCAGATGGGCACTGCCAGCCTCACTCCACTTTCTAAAGATGCTTCAAGCTCAAGCCTAAAAATCTTGGCTGGCTGCCCCTCTGGACTCAGAAACTGGGTTTCTAACAATCTTTGCTTTTCTTTAGTTTCATAGAAACTTCCCTCATTAAATGCCTGATTGCTAGCACCATCCAGCAAAGTGTCATAAAATGTGTGTGTGTGTGTGTGTATTTTAACACCACCTATCCAAACCCCTGAACAAATCTCAAGGACTTGTGGCCATGACCTGTGCTGTTAGGAAGAAAATCGATCAGATAAAAGCATTCACTTTGCCTTAATCGTTTATTCTTCTGAGCATAAAAGAGCACTTCAAAGGGAAAACACTCTTAACCCAAAGCATGCCTTAATAATGGTGGGATTTAGACATCAGAGGGCAGAGGTGCTTAGGGACCGGTGAGCCTTCTGGTGACACTTAGGTCAGATCTCTTCTGTTTTCCCACCAAGATGGCTTCCTTTCAACACAAAGTCTTTGCGTCTGCTATTCCCTTGGCCAAGACTTTGCCTCTCACTCCTATTGCTTTGTCTGCTAATGTCTACTCATCCTTTAGATCTCAATGGAAGCAGTGCTTTCTCAGGGAAGCCCTCACTGACCTCTCTAAGTCAGATTTTCTTAACTTCTTAAAATACTGTGACCACTCCTTCTTAGCACTTGTCACAGCTTGAGTTTTTCATATATGTATGCAGTTATTTGATTGTTGACTGACTCCTCCACTGGATACCAAGTTTCAAGAGGGTATGAGTGATGCCTGCTCTTGGGCACTTGTATCTGTAGCACATCGCACCTTACCTGGTATGTGGTGGGCCCACCCTAAATAGTTGTTGAGTGAGTGGACTAGGGACTTTCAATGACTTTAGGCATTTCCCTTTCTACTGCCTCCACCCCCATGCCATAATAGAGGCCAAGGATATCCTTCTACAAAAGCCTATAGATGTAAAATATAGTAAAGCAAAAGACATTAAATAGCCTCTCCTTTCATATTGTTTCAACATATTCCTTTTTCAATGTTCTAAATCAATACTGTGTCAGTGTGGCATGCACATGCATGTGCCTCCATGGCATGGAGTTTTACCAAGCTGATCATAACATTCCTTGGGATTCACTTGGCAATAATGCAAAATAAACATACTGTGACCAATCTTGTAGGACAGAACTTGCTGTATGAGGCCCACAGCATTAGGACAGGGTCCTCCTCAGAAATTGATTAACATGGCTTGGACCATTGATCTAGGACTCCCTACCTCCTCAAGTAAAGATTAGTTTGGACTGGTTCTGTTTTTGCATTGGAAAAAGAGTTTTCCCAGCTTTTGCAGATGAGATCTTGGCCATTTAAAAGGCTTTTACCTTTTTTCTCTACCCTGCGGGCCATGATGGTCACATAGGGTCCACCCCACCCTGGGAGGTCTTTCTAAAAGCTGAAAGACAACACTCTGGCCTCAGACCAAATGTGGAGTGGAAATGGCCTGGCTTCTTGGCAGCTTCTCTGTCCCACTGACAGCAGCCCAGCTTGTGGAGGCATCTGGTATCAAGAATATCCTGAGCTTGGGTCCTGGGAAAATTTTTCTCTGTGGCTTTTGTGGAAAAAAAAAAAAAAAAAAAAAGCTTTAAGGACTCTGTGTGTGTGTGTGTTGCATATTATATGTCAGATATTTTCAAAAACCTTAGAACTAACCAAAATAGATTTCATTCTAGAAACATTATCTGTCATTTATGATGGAGACTTTTTATAACTCTTAAGGTTGAGATTACATTACATCAAGTTTTTTATAACAGCCGTTATTTTGGAAGCCTGAGGGTGGGAAAGCAGATTATAATTTAAATTGTGTGGTAGACATTTTCCATGTGGTTTAATATGAAGATTTAGGAGTCAGGATTTGGGATCTCCAGTCCAAATAAATTGCACTCTTCATCCAAGGAGTGTGCAAAAGAAGAGAACAGTGATAATAACAGTAATTGTGTTGACTTAGGTGTGGGTAAGAATCTCAGGTTATTAGTTATATGGCTTCCACACAATTACTTCTGTGAGCCCGTCTCCAAACTGAGAAGGGTAATTTCTACTTTGCAGAGTTGTACGGACTATTTGCTATGATACATGTAAAGTCCTTAGCATGCCTTAAGTGTCCAATAAATGATGAATTTTATTATAATTATCATTCCTACAATATGCCTACACCAAAATGGACACTTGTAGGCAGCAATCTTAGGGTGATGAGAGGAAACCAGATTGTAGTTTCTAGGTGATAAGAAGGGTGCAGATCTTCCAGAAGGAGAGGGAGAAGCCGTTCTGTCTCTCCTCAACAACATGTGGGGTAGATAAGGTTAGCCTAGTTCTTAGATAAGGAAACTGAGGCCCAGGGAAGTTAAATGACTAGCTCAAAGGTGCACAGCTAATAAGTGACAGAATTGCAGAACCAGGACCTAAATTCAGGCCTAATTACCGATTCAAAGGTTCTCTCTATTATACCATAGCAGTAAAAGTTCAACCAGTATTAATATCAGAAGTTAAAAAGTAAGTATTCTACTCACATAATACAGTTTGGTGCTATCTTTTGTTAGCCTGGCATAGCAGTTTGAAACTTTCAGGGGATCTCCTTCACTTGTTCCCCATGACCCCCCAGAAAACATGTATTTCTTTAGATGAGAAGATACAGAGGTTTAGGGGCTTATAGAGATTATCCAAATTCACTGGGCCAAGTTGAGGGATAGGGCTGGTGATGGTGCAAACCAGGCCTACCCCCACAGAGAGCACCTCTGGACCTTGTGGGGCCTGCCAGCACAGGGCCAGGCCCCCACTAAACTGCCAGTGAGTGTGAATTGAACAATCATAGCTAACAGTCAGGCCACAGTTACATTCATTTTCTCATTTAACCCTCAGTACAACCCACCGGGATCTAGAGACTCACAGCTGGGGAGTGTTCTCCCTGAGTCTAATGTCCATGCTCAACACTGCACATACTCTTTTTTTGATTAATCAGGTCAGGCTTGCTGATTCTTAATGTGGTGCCCTTTCTGGTACTAACTGGTTTCAGTGTGGGCCAATAAAAACCAACATTCCAAATCAAGCACAAAACAAACCAACAGACCAATAGATCCCTGGAAACAATCAAGAGGCAAGAACAGAAATGGTTAGCTCTTGCACATTCTCCTCCTTGCAACTGTAGTCACTATATAGCATGTTCTCCCACAGGAGGCCCCATCCTTAGCCTGGAAATGAAAATAGAGCATTCCATGTAGGCCACTGGATGTGTGGCCTAAAGAAACTCAATGATCTCACATTAATTTGTGTTAAGGAAGGATAATGCTTTTTAAAAGTAGTATGCATTTAATCCCTGACTGCAAATAAGCACCTCAGAGCCAACTTAGATTCTTCCTCTCATATCTGTGGCTCTCTCCCTTTCCCCTGTGGTACAGCTATTGGCCACAAATTCTTTGTCTTGCGTCAAAGGCCTTTCAAGCTCCCATCTCGAACCATCAAAGATTCCTTAACTTCCTTTTTTCCTCTGTAAACATCACTTTATTACTCTGTCTCCTGTACATACACTGAACCTCTTGACAACAGTTTGATTCAGGGGAAAGCTGGGATCTTAAATATTTCAGAGATGCAATGGGTGATGAAAGCATGAATGCGTAGCTACTGAATTGACCCTTGGAGCAAAAAAGGGGAAAAAAAAGTTTGATTTCAGAATTATAAGAATTTTTCTTTGCCCTTTTTCTTCTTTTTTCTCCTACTATTTCCCTCCCCTAGACAACTGCCTGTCTCGCTGCCTGACTCCCACCAGCACCCGCCCTGGGCCTGGCTGGGCAGTGGGGGGCTCCCAACCTTCCCTTTCACCATCAGAAGGGAGGGCCTCAAGAATTATAAGAATTTTTTCATTGCACCATGTACCTACCAGGAGGGCAGCACATCAGCTGACCATATTGCTGCAGAAGTATTTCTTCCCAAAGAGGAAGAGGCTTAAGGACTAGAAGGGTTACAAGTAGGAACAGACAGAGCAGGCAGGCAAAAGTGGCAAAACATTGAACTGAAATGCATTGAGAGAATCTCTGTATCTGAGAAATGAATGGTAGGGTCAAGGATGGCCAAGGAGAGGACCTGTCTTCCTCTTGACCACAGACTGGACCACAGACTATTCTTTTCCTTCTCCATGAATAGTTAAGGGGAAAAAGAGCAACCACTGGCCTGGCTATTGACAAGCAAATGAAATATGCTGGCTCTAATCCAAGTTCTCTCCTAGCAAGGCAGTGGTGGTGCCTGCTGGTTCTCTTAACTTCTCAGAGCCTCTAACCACTGGACAGCATAGTCCTTCCCGCCCTTGAAAGTGATCTCAAGCTTCAATGCTCTATAGAAGGTAGCATGGTGCAAAGCAGGGATTCCCAAACCTTAGTCTGCATCACAATCATCTGGAGGCCTTCCTACAACAGAGATTGTTGGGCCCCACAGCAGAGTTTCAGATTCAGTGGGTCTGGGGTGGGGCCTAAGAGCTTACATTTCTACAAATTCTCAACTGACACTGATGCGCTGGTCTGGGGACCATGCTTTAGGAACTGTTGGTTTAGAGGGAAAACAAGGACTTGTAGGAGAACAGGGATTCTGGTCCCAGTTCTGCCACTTCCTGTGTGCTTTTGAGTGAGACACTTAATTTCTTTGAGCTTTGGTTTTCTCATCTAGTAGGGCAGATATGGAGGATAATGGTAGTGTGGTCAGATATATGGACTGTGTTCAACTCTGGCCCTGCCACTGACCACCTGTGTGATCTTAGACAAACTGCTTCACCTTTGAATCCCTCAGTTCCTTCACCTAGAAAGTGGGGGGCAATAATTGTCTATCACCTGGGGTTGCTGTGAGCACTGTTACTGAAAATAAGTAAAACAGTCACGGCAGCTTTGTGCTATAAATGTGATATAAACAGGCACTCATAATTTTTTGTGGTTGTGTCACTTACATGAGATGAAGAATGTAAAGGGCCAAATGTCATGACAGGCACATAGAAAATGCACAGTAAGTGTCAATCAATTTCCCCTCCTCAACCCAAAACAGGGAAGTCAGAGCTGGAGGTGCTGACTGAAAGAATGTCCTTTCAGTGGAGATCTCAGTCGAAGGCACAGCAAAATAAAGATACCAGCGTGAGGATTTTAGCTGTTAGTGAAGCAGTGTATGCCAGATGCCTCCTCCCTTTAAGGAGTCTATGCCAGGGGAGGCTTCCTTTGAGCAAGGATCAGCAACTTGGAAGATTTAGCCAGTTGGTGTCTGGCAGTCATAAGTGTGGGCAAGCCTTGAGGAACTCCCAGCAGGATGTTGGACAGCTAGCATTCCATTTCACGGGGAGGGCTGGAACCACCTAAGTATGGCTCAGAACACAGAGACCTCAGGCTGGTGGGACTCAGGCTGATCCATTTCCTTCATCATCTTCATTATACAGCTCAAGGCAGCCCTGAAATCATCCTGGAGCTGATGCTGAGCTCTAAGACAGCTGTAGTCATTTATTTTACTTTTTGTCCATATTGTCTTGTCATGGTCTGTGGATAAAAGACAGGGTGAAAGGTTAGATAGAATTGTCCATCATCCCTATGGTATCCAGTGAGAATTTAGTGAGCTGCTTTAAGATAAAGCATTCAAATATGTTTTGGCTGTATATTAATAATTCCCTCTCGGATTTTTTTTTTTTTAAAGATTTTATTTATTCATTTGAGACAAAGAGACACAGAGAAAGAGAGAGAGAGAGAACATGAGCAGGGAGAGAGGCAGAGGGAGAGGGAGAAGCAGGCTCCCCGCTGAGCCAGGAGCCCGATGTGGGGCTCGATCCCAGGACCCTGGGGTCATGACCTGGGCCAAAGGCAGACGCTTAACCATCTGAGCCACTCAGGCGCCCCTCTCGGATGTTTTTGATACTGAGTAGTATACTAAAGGCCCTGAGAAGTCCTGCAGTAAAGAAATAATGGATTTTATCCTTAACTCAGCAGTTCTCAAATTGTTTGGCCATGGAAACATTTTTCTTTTAAACAAAAGTAGTATTTCTTAACATCTCTCAGAACATACTGTGGCAAATGCTGGGATAGGCAGAAATGTAAAAGTCCAGATATGGACCTATTTAAACCCTGGGGGCTACTGATCCCTAGAGGGAAAATAGGTTAAAGGCCATACATTAGTGTCCAACCCTTTTAGTTTACTGCTAGACCCATACTAAGCTCTTGTCAAGTGCTGGCTCTCCAAATATCACGGACACAATCTGTTGACATGACAAAGCCGTGTTTATTGCAGTAAGAAAGATGACCACCTAGACAGAGTTTGGGTAATGTCTCCTAGGGGAAAAAGCAAGGTTAGATTTTATTACAAATTGAAAGTTTGGTTTAAAGTTGTCTTCCAATGAGGGGGCTTGGTTGGGTAAGGATAATGATACAACAATTCTGGATTATAAACAACATGACAAGGATTTTGAGTTGAGGGATTTGAGGATCTTTAGGGTGTTAACTATCTCTTGATGCTTCTTATGAAGAAGTGAAGGGTCTTTTTGGGAAGTTCCTGTAATGAACAATTAAGTTATCTGCCTGGACAAAAATCTCCTGGATTAGTAAAGGCATGATAATGAAGACAATGGAGTAACAGAATTAAAATTCTGTTAATGTATTGTAGAAAGTAAGGGTTGTGTGGGGCACCTGGGTGGCTTAGTTGGTTAAGCATCCAACTCTTGATTTCAACTCAGGTCATGATCTCAGTGTTGTGAGATTAAGCCCCGCGTCAAGCTCTGCGCTGGGTGTGGAGCCTTGGAGCCTCCTTAATATTCTCTCTCTCCCTCTCCCTCTGCCCCTCTGCCTCTCTGCCTCTCTTAAAAAAAAAAAAAAGTAAGGTGTGTGTGTGTGTGTGTGTGTGTCTGTGTCTGTGTTTGGGGGAGGAGGAGGGTTAGATAGTTCCAGTCCTCAGTTCTCAGTTTCCAAGTTGTGTACATGAGATAGATAGTTTCTATTCTCACTCTTTATTCTTGAACTTACTGCACTGATGTTGAGTATTCATCTATTTTATTTTAAATATTTCCTCCAGGCCAGACTGCAACAGGATATAAACTTGAGGATGTTATTTGTGTGGGATTCTAAAACTTCATCATTGTTGCGTTACTATTCTGTGCCAAGATCCCCACCTTCTTCTCTCTTCCTTCCAAACACACCTTTGAATGTGTATTGTTGTCAATGTACAGAGATGAACCTCAGATCACTCAGAGCTGAGAAACTTCTCTTCATCTGGAGACATCTTTGTTGGATTTTAGCATATTTTGCAACAAGGATAGAGGACAACTTTGAAATGATGAGGTAGGCCTTTGTTAGTTCCCTGAGGATAGAACCTCCTAGAAGTGGTGAATTCTTGGTAATGACCGTGATGGAGGATGCATTGACGTGGACTGCTTTCCATTTACTTAAGAAGTTCATATGTCTTTAAGGTATTTCTTATTTTACAAATGCAAAATAAGAAATGTTATGATCACTCAAATTTTATACTACATTTTAAGAAAAAATGATGAATTTGCTCTTCACAGGATCAGAGTACAGAATAAACCATAGATTGAACTGATATCTTTAATAACAATAAAGTTATATTCTGTGAATTAAATTTAAAAATTTAAAAATTCAACCTCCAGTTTAGTCCTAACTCTCAATTTAATCTCCAACTCAGGCAATATTTTCTAGGAAATTATTTTACCTTTTCCATTGATGAGCTGTTTTTATTTCCAGTTACTTGATATTACTTAGAAAAAAGAAATATTCTGGGCTAATGGCACAATGGCTTTGAAAGCACAGGAATGTTGCTACTATAAACACTGCTTTAACCTTTTCTGTTAAAAGTTGATACAATTCTACTGTGTAAATAAAAAAGACATGTCTAAGATCCTAGATAGTACAAATTTAGTATTAACTTTAATAGCCAAATACTAGTTTAAATGGCAAGAAGTACCTGAATTCATGAAAAATCTGAACTACAGATATTAAAAAAAAAAAAGACATATAGTAAGTGGAGATAGTTCAGTCCAATAATACATACTTATTGAAGTCCATATCAATTACAGCATTATGCTAAAACCTGGGAATCCAAAGACCAGGGATAGTATTAGTTCCTGTCCTTGAGCTCATTGTCCAGAAGGGAAGGCTGAGATGAAAACACGTGAGTCAGACTAGGTAGAGAGGGTACAAAACTCCGGTGGTCAATAAAAGGTTTCTAGAGGAGGTAATGTATTAGTTATGTATTGCTGTATAACAATTACCCTTTATCTCACATAGTTATTATCTCACGTAGTTTCTGACAGCCAAAATACCTGGAGAGGCTTAGCTTGTGGTTCTGGCTCAAGTTCTCTCATGAAGTTGCTGCCATGATGTTGGCCAGGGTTGCTGTCATCTAAAGGTTTGATTGGGGAGAATCCACTTTCAAAATAGCTACTGGCAGAAGGCCTCAGTTCTCTGCCATGGGGGTGTCTTCATAGGGCTACTCATGACATGGTCTGTACCTATCCCAGATTGAGGGATCTAAGAGAGAGAAAGTCAAAAGCTACAATGTCTTTTATAAACTAGCCTCAGGAGTGACATTCTTCACTTGCTCCTTATTCTATTGATCATACAGGTCAGTCCTGATACAGTGTGGAAGGAGACTAAGCAAGGATGTGAATATTAGGAGGCAGGGACCATCGGGGTCCATTTTGGTGACTGGCTACCATAGATATTACCTAACCCTAGTAGAATTTCCCGGGGAATATACTTTAATAAACTGTTTTTTTTTTTTTTTTAAAGATTTATTTATTTGAGAGAGAGAGAGTGAGCATGCATAGGGGAGGGGCAGAGGGAGAGGGAGAGAGAGAGAATCTCAGGCAGACTCCCACTGAGCAGGTTGCCCACGTGGGGCTCAACCTCACCACCCTGAGATCATGACCTGAGCTGAAATCAAGAGTCGGATGCTTAACTGACTGAGCCACCCAGGATTCCCTAATAAACTGTTATTTTAAATAATTTTTTAGTCAACTGATAATCTTCACTGATACTTTTTAGCTGGAATATAAATGTCTGTATATAAAAGGAGAATAATAATAGTGCCAATATTTATTGAATTTCTATATGGCGGGCACTGTCAAAGCGCTTTCTGTATATCATCACATTGAGAGAGAGTACAGCTTAGCATTTAAGCATCTGGATTCTAGAGCTATATAGGATTTTTAAAAAAATATTGACATGTTGGGGCAGATTACTTAACCCCTTTGTACCTTGGTTTTCTTATCTATAGGCAGAAGGAATGTTATGTCCCTCATAGGATGTCTTGAGGATAAAGTGAGCCAAAACACCAGGCGCTCTCCTAATTCTTGGCACACTTATGCTCAGAAACAGATTTTTCAAATTATTTTAATTCTTTATTTTTTACCCATGGGAGGTGCAGGGCTTGGGCATCACATTGGATTGACCCAGTGGGAAGCAAGGAAATCTCAGTTCAGAGTTGGATGTCCTCCACAAAACAGGCTGGTCGACTCCCATGATGCCAGTCATCTAGGCTGGTTTTCAAGTTGTTAGTGCACTGCTATGTTCACTCCTTCTGGAAAAATGAAAAAAAAAATGTGGGTCACTCAATGGACTACTGGGCAAGTATCCCTAGGGGAGGCAGATCTGCTCAGTGCCTTGGAACAACCCATGCTTTTTCCATGGGACACTGAAGGCTGACCAACAGGCCACCCCAGGGTGTCCCTTTGACCGCATGCCCTGTGATTGAGGACATTCTTTTTTCTTGGCCCTGGCACCCCTTGAAGCCCCACCTGCTATTCTCATCTGGTTTAATCTGGTTTAATCTGGCTCTTGTCATTTTTATCTCCTTAGCATTGCTTAAAATGTCCCTACAGGACCCTCCCTCTTCAACTATTTCTATCTTTAGCAAATAGAAACTTGGATACAAGTGCTGGCTCCTCCTCAGCTAGGTCATCTGCCCAAAGCCTTCCCAGATTACTGTGGGTATGCCATTGTATTCATATATCACTGCTCTGGATTGTGAAAACAGCTCTTCACAAACTAAATAACCAAAGGCCCTAGACAAATTTATTTGAATTTGTAAAGGTCTCTGGGAATGTTTTACTTCCTTTTCTTTTTTTTTTTAAATTTTTTATTGTTATGTTAATCCCCATACATTACATCATTAGTTTTAGATGTAGTGTTCCATGATTCATTCTTTGTGCATAACACCCAGTGCTCCATGCAGAACGTGCCCTCTTTTATACCCATCACCAGGCTAACCCATCCTCCCAACCCCCTCCCCTCTATAACCCTCAGTTTGTTTTTTTCAGAGTCCATCGTCTCTCATGGTTCGTCTACCCCTCCAATTTCCCCCCCTTCAGTCTTCCCCTCCTGCTATCTTCTTCTTTTTTTTTTTTCTTAACATATATTGCATTATTTGTTTCATAGGTAC
>NW_023270739.1:23804281-23982969 GCF_011800145.1 Mirounga leonina
TATCAGTGAGGTCATATGATACATGTCTTTCTCTGTTTGACTTATTTTGCTCAGCATAATACCCTCCAGTTCCATCCACGTCGATGCAAATGGCAGGATCTCATTCCTTTTGATGGCTGCATAATATTCCATTGTATATATATACCACATCTTCTTTATCCATTCATCTGTTGATGGACATCTTGGCTCTTTCCACAGTTTGGCTATTGTGGACATTGCTGCTATAAACATCGGGGTGCATGTACCCTTTCTGATCCCTACTTTTGTATCTTTGGGGTAAATACCCAGTAGTGCAATTGCTGGATCGTATGGTAGCTCTATTTTCAACTTTTTGAGGAACCTCCATACTGTTTTCCAGAGTGGCTGCACCAGCTTGCATTCCCACCAACAGTGTAGGAGGGTTCCCCTTTCTCCGCATCCCCGCCAACATCTGTCATTTCCTGACTTGTTAATTTTAGCTATTCTGACTGGTGTGAGGTGGTATCTCATTGAGGTTTTGATTTGGATTTCCCTGATGCCAAGGGATGTTGAGCACTTTTTCATGTGTCTTTGGCCGTTTGGATGTCTTCTTTGGAAAAATGTCTGTTCATGTCTTCTGCCCATTTCTTGATTGGATTCTTTGTTCTTTAGGTGTTGAGTTTGATAAGTTCTTTATAGATTTTGGATACTAGCCCTTTATCTGATATGTCATTTGCAAATATCTTCTCCCATTCTGTCGGTTGTCTTTTGGTTTTGTTGACTGTTTCTTTTGCTGTGCAAAAGCTTTTTATCTTGATGAAGTCCCAATAGTTCATTTTTGTCCCTGCTTCCCTTGCCTTTGGTGATGTTTCTAGGAAGAAGCTGCTGCAGTTGAGGTCGAAGAGGTTGCTGCCTATGTTCTCCTTTAGGATTTTGATGGACTCCTGTCTCACATTGAGGTCTTTCAACCATTTTGAGTCTATTTTTGTGTGTGGTGTAAGGAAATGGTCCAGTTTCATTCTTCTGCATGTGGCTATCCAGTTTTCCCAACACCATTTGTTGAAGAGACTGTCTTTTTTCCATTGGACATTCTTTCCTGCTTTGTCAAAGATTAGTTGACCATAGAATTGAGGGTCCATTTCTGGGCTCTCTATTCTGTTCCATTGATCTATGTGTCTGTTTTTGTGCCAGTACCATACTGTCTTGATGAGGACAGCTTTGTAATAGGGCTGGAAGTCCGGAATTGTGATGCCTCCAGCTTTTCTTTTCTTTTTCAACATTCTGCTGGCTATTCGGGGTCTTTTCTGGTTCCATACAAATTTTCCATTTCTTTGAAAAAAGTGGATGGTATTTTGATGGGGATTGCATTGAATGTATGGATTGCTCTAGGTAGCATTGACATCTTCACAATATTTGTTCTTCCAATCCATGAGCATGGAACGTTTTTCCATTTCTTTGTGTCTTCCTCAATTTCTTTCATGAGTATTTTATAGTTTTCTGAGTACAGATCCTTTGCCTCTTTGGTTAGATTTATTCCTAGGTATCTTATGGTTTTGGGTGCAATTGTAAATGGGATCAACTCCTTAATTTCTATTTCTTCTGTCTTGTTGCTGGTGTATAGGAATGCCATTGACTTCTGTGCATTGATTTTATATCCTGCCACTTTACTGAATTCCTATATGAGTTCTAGCAGTTTTGGGGTGGAGTCTTTTGGGTTTTCCACATAAAGTATCATATCATCTGCAAAGAGTGAGAGTTTGACTTCTTCTTTGCCGATTCGGATGCCTTTGATTTCTTTTTGTTGTCTGATTGCTGTGGCTAGGACTTCTAATACTATGTTGAATAGCAGTGGAGATATGGACATCCCTGCCGCGTTCCTGACCTTAGGGGGAAAGCTCTCAGTTTTTCCCCATTGAGAATGATATTCACTGTGGGTTTTTCATAGATGGCTTGTATGATATTGAGGTATGTACCCTCTATGCCTATACTCTGAAGAGTTTTGATCAAGAAAGGATGCTGTACTTTGTCAAATGCTTTTTCTGCATCTATTGAGAGGATCATATGGTTCTTGTTCTTTCTTTTGTTAATGTATTGTATCACGTTGATTGATTTGCGGATGTTGAACCAACCTTGCAGCCCAGGGATAAATCCCACTTGGTCGTGGTGAATAATCCTTTCAATGTACTGTTGGATCCTATTGGCTAGTATTTTGGTGAGAATTTTTGCATCCATGTTCATCAGGGATATTGGTCTGTAATTGTCCTTTTTGATGGGGTCTTTGTCTGGTTTTGGGATCAAGGTAATGGTGGCCTCATAAAATGAGTTTGGAAGTTTTCCTTCCATTTCTATTTTTTGGAACAGTTTCAGAAGAATAGGTATTAATTCTTCTTTAAGTGTTTGGTAGAATTCCCCTGGGAAGCCATCTGGCCCTCGGCTTTTGTTTTTTGCGAGATTTTTGATGACTGCTTCAATTTCCTTAGTGGTTATAGGTCTGTTCAGGTTTTCTATTTCTTCCTGCTTCAGTTTTGGTAGTTGATACATCTCTAGGAATGCATCCATTTCTTCCAGGTTATTGAATTTGCTGGCATAGAGTTGCTCATAAAATGTTCTTATAATTGTTTGTATTTCTTTGGTGTTGGTTGTGATCTCTCCTCTTTCATTCATGATTTTGTTGATTTGGGTCATTTCTCTTTTCTTTTTGATAAGTCTGGCTAGGGATTTATCAATCTTGTTAATTCTTTCAAAAAACCAGCTCCTAGTTTCGTTGATCTGTTCTACTGTTCTTTTGGTTTCTATTTCATTGATTTCTGCTCTGATCTTTATTATTTCTCTTCTCCTGCTGGCTCTAGGCTTTATTTGCTGTTCTTTCTCCAGCTCCCTTAGGTGTAGGGTTAGGTTGTGTACTTGAGAACTTTCTTGTTTCTTAAGAAAGGCTTGTATTGCTATATACTTTCCTCTTAGGACTGCCTTTGCTGCATCACAAAGATTTTGAATAGTTGTGTTTTCATTTTCATTGGTTTCCATGAATTTTTTAAATTCTTCTTTAATTTCCTGGTTGACCCATTCATTCTTTAGTAGGATGCTCTTTAGCCTCCATGTATTTGAGTTCTTTCCGACTTTCCTCTTGTGATTGAGTTCTAGTTTCAAAGCATTGTGGTCTGAAAATAGGCAGGGAATGATCCCAATCTTTTGGTACCGGTTGAGACCTGATTTATGACCTAGGATGTGATCTATTCTGGAGAATGTTCCATGGGCACTAGAGAAGAATGTGTATTCCATTGCTTTGGGATGGAATGTTCTGAATATGTCTGTGAAGTCCATTTGGTCCACTGTGTCATTTAAAGCCTTTATGTCCTTGCTGATCTTTTGCTTAGACGATCTGTCCACTTCAGTGAGGGGGGTGTTAAAGTCCCCCACTATTATTGTATTGTTGTCAATGTGTTTCTTTGATTTTGTTATTAATTGGCTTATATAATTGGCTGCTCCCATGTTAGGGGCATAGATATTTACAATTGTTAGATCTTCTTGTTGGATAGACCCTTTAAGTAGGATATAGTGTCCTTCCTCATCTCTTATTACAGTCTTTGGTTTAAAATCTAATTTGTCTGATATAAGGATTGCCACCCCAGCTTTCTTTTGGTATCCATTAGCATGGTTAATGGTTTTCCACCCTCTTACTTTCAATCTGGGGGTGTCTTTGGGTCTAAAATGAGTCTCTTGCATACAGCTTATCGATGGGTCTTGTTTTTTTTTTTTTAAAGATTTTATTTATTGATTTGACAGAGAGAGAGAACACAAGTAGGCAGAGAGGCAGGCAGAGAGAGAGGGAGAAGCAGGATCCCTGCTGAGCAGGGAGCCCGATGCGGGGCTCGATCCCAGGGCCCTGGGATCATGACCTGAGCTGAAGGCAGATGCCTAACCGACTGAGCCACCCAGGTGCCCCACGATGGGTCTTGTTTTTTAATCCAATCTGATAGCCTGTGTCTTTTGATTGGGGCATTTAGCCCTTTTACATTCAGGGTAACTATTGAAAGATAGGAATTTAGTGCCACTGTATTGCCTGTAAGGTGACTGTTACTGTATATTGTCTGTGTTCCTTTCTGGTCTATGTTGCTTTTAGGGTCTCTCTTTGCTTAGAGGACCCCTTTCAAGATTTCCTGTAGGGCTGGTTTCGTGTTTGCAAATTCTTTTAGTTTTTGTTTGTCCTGGAAGCTTTTTATCTCTCCTTCTATTTTCAATGACAGCCTAGCTGGATATAGTATTCTTGGCTGCATATTTTTCTCATTTAGTGCTCTGAATATATCCTGCCAGTCCTTTCTGGCCTGCCAGGTCTCTGTGGATAGGTCTGTTGCCAATCTAATGTTTCTACTGTTGTAGGTTACATATCTCTTCTCCCAAGCTGCTTTCAGGATTTTCTCTGTATCTCTGAGACTCATAAGTTTTACTATTAGATGTTGGGGTGTTGACCTATTTTTATTGACTTTGAGAGGGGTTCTCTGTGCTTCCTGGATTTTGATGCCTGTTTCCTTCCCCAAATTAGGGAAGTTCTCTGCTATAATTTGCTCCATTATACCTTCTGCCCCTCTCTCTCTTTCTTCTTCTTCTGGGATCCCAATTATTCTAATGTTTTTTCGTCTTATGGTATCGCTTATCTCTCGAATTCTGCCCTCGTGATCCAGTAGTTGTTCATCTCTCTTTTTCTCAGCTTCTTTATTTTCCATCATTTGGTCTTCTATATCATTGATTCTCTCTTCTGCCTCATTTATCCTAGCAGTTAGCGCCCCCATATTTGATTGCACCTCATTAATAGCCTTTTTGATTTTGACTTGGTTAGATTTTAGTTCTTTTACTTCTCCAGAAAGGGTTTCTCTAATAACTTCCATATTTTTTTCAAGCCCAGCTAGTATCTTTAAAGTGATGATTCTGAACTCTAGATCCGACATTGTACTAATGTCCGTATTGAGTAGGTCCCTGGCAGTCGGTACTACCTCTTGTTCTTTTTGTTGAGGTGATTTTTTCCATCTTGTCATTTTGCCCAGAGGAGAATAGATTAATGAGAGAACAAAATGCTAACAGGGTAACAACGTCCCCAGAAAATATACTCTAAACAAATCAGAAAAGACCTGAAGCAGTGGGAAAAGAAAGGGAAAGAGAGAAAAAAGAAAAAGAAAAAAAAAAAAAAGATAAAGATAAAGATAAAAACAAACAAAAACAGAACAAAACAAAATAAAACCAGAATATGATCAAATATCATCAGGCTGGTATATAGATCAGTACCACACACTAGATTTTGGGTGTATTTTGGTCTGTTAGAAGGAAGTGCCTCCCAAAATTTTAAAGAAAGAAAAACTTATATATGTCCAAAAATAAGGGTTGATGTGACTGAAGGGATGGAATATGACTGTAAAGATGGAAATTATAAAAAATTTTATAAAAGGAATTGATAAGAAGTTGTTTGAAAAAAGAAAGAAGAGGATTTAAAAAAAAAGAAAAAGGAGAGAATGTGATCAGGCAGGGGAGTAGAAAAAAAACTGTACACTAGAGATTTAGGGTATATTTTGATCTGTTAGAAGAAACTATCTCAAAATTTTAAAGAGAGAACAACTTATATATATATGCCAAAAATACGGGTAACTACTATGAAGGGATAGAATATGACTCTAAAAATGAAAAATAAAAATGTTTTTTAAAAAAGGGATTGATAAGGTGTTGGTTGAAAAAGGGACAAAGAAAAATTAAAAAAAAAACAACAGACAGTTAAAAAAAAATTAACTTTGAAAGACTACAGAATCATGGTAAAAAAGCCATGGATTCTATGTGCAGTATTCGCCTAACGCTGGAGTTCTGCCGTTCTCATTGATCAGTAGACTTGGTCTTGGCTGGCTGTTCTCGCTGATCTTCTGGGGGAGGGGCCTGTTGCCATGGTTCCCAAATGTCTTTGCCGGAGGTGGAATTGCCCCGCCCTTGCCCGGTCCGGGCTAAGTAATCTGCTCGGGTTTGCTCTCCGTTCCCTGCAAGCTTTCCATACAGCTTTGGAGGCAGAGAGTGAAAATGGCGGCTTCCCAATCTCCGCCCGGGGAAGCCGAGAACTCAGGGCCCCGCTCCTTAGTGAGCCCCCAGAGAAAAGCAGTCAGTCACTCCCGGCTCCCCGGTCTCCGGCTGCACTCCATGCTCACCTGGCCTGTGACCGCGCATTTCTATCTCTGGCACCCGACCCCATGTGGAGTCTCCAAACCCAGCAGATCCCTGCGGTGCGCTCCGCACCTCTCCTCCCTGGGGGAAGAAGGTGAGTCTCCCCAGATCTGCCGCTTGTTGGGTCCCTGCTGGAGGAGCAGTGGCCCCACTGTGCCGCGGATCACGGTTTATGGCAACCCTGAGCTGAGAGCCCGCGCCTCGGCTCTGCCTCTGCAGCCAGCTTCCCCGCTCTGATACCTAGGAGCTCTGCCGCACTCAGGCACCCCTGGTCTTTCTGTGACCCGGAGGGTCCTGAGACCACACTGTCCCACGAGGGTTCCACCCCCTGCTTAGCCACCGGAGCGACGTCCCTCAGCAGACCAGACTTCTGAAAGTTCTGATTTTGTGCTCCACGGCTCTATCACTTGCCAGAAGCGGCTGACATAGGCCCCTCCCCTGCCATCTATCCTCCCGAATATCGCCTCAGATTCACTTGTTCGCACGTCCTACCTTCCAGAAAGTGGTCGCTTTTCTGTTCAGAGAGTTGTTGCTATTCTTTTCTTCGATCTCCTGTTGAGTTTGTAGGTGTTCAGAATGGTTTGATCCCTATCCAGCTGAATTCCTGAGACCAGAGGAAATCCAGGTCTCCTACTCCTCTGCCATCTTGCTCCACCCCTTTTACTTCCTTTTCTTGTATACAGTTATTTAGAAATAAATGGTAAGGACTAATAATGGCAATGAGATGAAAACTATGTGTAGAACGGTGCTCCCCACTCTCCTTTGGGAATAATGCTGGTAAGGCCCTTTAAAATGTGCAAGACAGGGGCACCTGGGTGGCTCAATTGGTTAAGTGTCCAACTCTTGGTTTTTTTTTTTAAGATTTTATTTATTTATTTGACAGTGAGAGAGACAGTGAGAGAAGGAATACAAGCAGGGGAGTGGGAGAGGGAGAAGCAGGCTTTCCGCTGAGCAGGGAGCCTGATACAGGGCTTGATCCCAGGACCCTGGGATCATGACCTAAGCTGAAGGCAGACGCTTAACAACTGAGCCACCCAGGCACCCCTCCAACTCTTGGTTTTGGCTCAGGTCATGATCTCAAGGTCCTGAGATGGAGGCCCCCCCCCCCGCCCCGGCGCGCTCAGCAGGGAGTCTGCCTCCCTTCCCTTTGCCCCTCCCCCTACTCACACACACTCTCTCTCTCTCTCTGTATCTCTAAAATAAATAAATAGATCTTTTAAAAAAATGTGCAAGAGAACACCAACTACTCACCAGGGATTAATCTTTAAATAAGAACAGAGTAAGAACTGTGTTAGTTAAAGTAAACCCTCATTAGCTGATGACTGTCTATTAGGTTCCTGTATTTACCTTTCCACAATGAATGGCAAGACTTACCATCACCAAGATAAAGACTTGCCAGAAGTTTGAGCAGTCTCCATTTTTCCCAGGACAGTTGTCACCTTGGCCCCAGTTCCTGCCTGGCTAGTGACACAGCATCTGAAGTCATGCTGTCCACAGCTGGGGAAGGTGGTGATGGGGGCCCAGAAGCATGAGTGAGCTCCTGTTCCACATCTGCTCGGCTCTCTCCTTGCCTTTGGTGAAAATATTTTTCAAATTCTGTCTCCTTAGAGAAATCTGTTTAAAATCAATTTCTGGCCAGCCCCTTTCCCTGTCCTTCCGGTCAACCATCCATCCAGTCTAGCCACTACTTAAGGATTTTTTTTTTCATAAACAAATGCAAACATCCATCTCTACAGAAAGAATATAGAAGACATGAGAGTGTAAGTCCATCTTATTGCCTTAGGAACCAAAAAGCTTACAGGAGAGACCCCATTCTCAGACTTTACACTGTTGCAAGTTAGGGGCATGCTCAAGATAGTGGCTTTGAAGTGGAACATCTCAGTTCCAGTTCTACCACTTAGTAGAAGTGATATTCAACCACCCCAAACTTTATTTTCTTTACCACTACAATGTAAATAATGATAAGCCACTTATGGAGTTGTTGTGAAGATTTGGGCACCACATAAAGCATCTAGGAAGTGCCTGGCACATGTAAGCACTCAATATTCCACTTATTATCATAATTATTTTTAAAAACTCTGTCTCTAAGATTAAGAATTCATCTGTCAATGGACTGTGTAAGACTGTTGAATCACAGACCTGTACCTCTGAAACAAATAATACATTATATGTTTAAAAAAAAAAAAAAAGAAGAAGAAGATGATAGCAGGAGGGGAAGAATGGAGGGGTGAAATTGGAGGGGGAGACGAACCATGAGAGATATGGACTCTGAGAAACAAACTGAGGGTTCTAGAGGGGAGGGGGGTGGGGGGATGGGTTAGCCTGGTGATGGGTATTAAAGAGGGCATGTATTAAATGAGCACTGGGTGTTATACGCAAACAATGAATCATGGAACACTACATCAAAAACTAATGATATAATGTATGGTGATTAACATAACATAATAATAAAAAAAACAAAAACAAAACTGTGTCTCTACACTCAAGGATTCTTCCTAAGGGCTTCAAGGAAGGTTGGACTGCTGATATCTCACTTTATCTCCATTGCAATAGATAGTAATGCAGCCCCATTTTATCCATGATTATTATTAATTCACATTTTAGATGTGAAAACTGAACCTAAAGAGAGCAAGGGATTCAAATATCCTGTCAGAGTTGGGGCTCAAACTGATTTCCTCAAATTCTAACTGAGCACCAAGCTCAGGGTTCAACATTAAATTACAGTGATCTTTAGCAAGGCAGATGGATATGTAAAAATAAAAGCAACAAAAACAAAACTTGCACAGAATGTAATGAGCATGATAAAGAGACATAAAAATTGCTCTAATAAATCAGATCAAAGAGCCATTAATTCCAGGGCAAGGGAGGGGTGGAGGTGAGAATGGGGTGAAGTTAGGGAGGCTCTGAAGAGTAATTGTCAAGTCTTCTCTAGTGGACTTCTGGAATAAGCGGTCATAAACTGGACTGCTTACAGACACATTTTATTTGTCCTTTAAAGTGCTTAAAATGATTTTGAATTGGTTGTCAACATTTAAAAACAGGAGATTTCACATAAAAATAGAAATTTCTGGCTTCTCTTGGAAAATCAGATCTGTTAACATGATTGTTCATCATTCCACTTGATGTCAGTTGGCCGTCCACTTCAGCCTGGGCTGACCTCCAACAGTGTCCCCACAGGGTCTCTTCTTGACCTTTGTCAAGGGTCAAGAAATTGAAAAGATAAGATTTTCATAGGCATAGCAACAACCAAGCATGAAAATTTAAGTGCTAGAAGGATAATGAAAATCTTTGTTTACTTAAGTAGAATAAAATATTCAAGACATCTACTATTTATTGACTAAACATATCCTTTACTCCTTAGATTTCAAGTATACTTTAGTTCAGTGTAGGTCTAAATGTAATCATCGCAAAAGGATTAGAGAGATGGAAATCCTGTGGAAATTGTGGATGTGTTGAAGTGAATTCAGAAAGAAATATGCTTCTGAAAAGGGAAGTAGTAAAGTAGGAACTCTAAGGGCTTGCATGCCACAATGTTTTGCTGGTTTTGCTAATTACTATTAGAGATACATTAGTAAAAATTAATTAATTTATAATTCTTTTTCTTCAAATTCCTGTATCTGGACATAGGATTTATTTATTTATTTATTTATTTATTTATTTATTTATTTATTTATTTAAAGATTCTATTTATTTATTTGAGAGAGAGAAAGAGAATGAGAGACAGAGAGCACGAGAGGGAAGAGGGCAGAGGGAGAAGCAGACCCCCCGCCGAGCAGGGAGCCCGATGCGGGACTCGATCCCGGGACTCCAGGATCACGACCTGAGCTGAAGGCAGTCGCCTAACCAACTGAGCCACCCAGGCGCCCCTGGACATAGGATTTAACACAGACGCTTTCAGACATTTTTGTCCATGACCCACAGTATGAAATACATTTTTCATCCCATATATATGCATATACATTCAGCTGTGGGTGGACACTTGAGTTTCTTCTACCTTTTGGCTATTGTGAAAAATGCTACTATGGACATGGATGTACAAATGTCTGTCCAAGTTCCTGCTTTACTCTTTATGAAGTGGAATTGTTGGATTACATGGTAAGTCTGTTTTTAATATTTTGAGGAAGACAATGATTTTCATAAAGATGATTCTTTAAAAAAAAAAAGATGATTCTTTAGATTACAGCTACTGTGAAATAAGGGACTGCATTAGAATGTTCATCTGCATTTTCATTACTTTCCCGTATGCTGGCAAGTTTGCAAATAAGAAATCTCAGAGAAATTTTGTTATAATGGTTCTGAGGAGCACAGGACTCAGTAGAGGCAGCATCAGAATAGAACCAATCTCTGCGGACAACCTGCCGCTGAATGATGAATAAATAACACCCACTAAGAGAACTTTATATGGGGGCGCTTGGGTGGCTCAGTTGATTAAGCCTCTGCCTTCAGCTCAGGTCATGATCCCAGGGTCCTTCCTGACCCGGGAGCCTGCTTCTCCCTCTCCCTCTGCCTGCCACTCCCCCTGCTTGTGCGCTCTCTCTCTCGCTATCTTTCTCTCTCTCTCTGTCAGATAAATAAATAAATAAAATCTTAAAAAAGAAGAAAGCTTTCTATGGTGATCAAGAAGTTGCCTTTGCTTTCTGTGTTAAGATGTACACTTACTAATCTAGTCTGTTTTGTGTCATGACTATAAAAGCTTAAAAACTGATGCTTTTCTCCATGTGCTCTAAGCAGCCTGCAGTGAAATTGCAAGGAATGAAAAGTCCCTAAATTTCAGTCAAAGCCGTCAATATTTACATTAAACAAAATAGAAATCCCAAATAAAACTCCAAAACCAACTTCTCTTTCTAAAAGTTACATATGCAATGTAGGTTCACTGTAGGATAATAATAAAAAAAAAACCCATAAAAATATAGAAATGGAAACCAGGGGTGTCTGGGTGGCGCAGTTGGTTAAGTGTCTAATTCTTGGTTATGGCTCAGGTCATGATATCGGAGTCATGAGGTCTATCCGCATGATGGGCTCTGCGCTCAGTGGGAGTCTACTTGAGAATTTCTCTTCCTCTCCCTCGCCCTTCCCGCTTGTGCTCTCTTTCTTTCTAGAACCAATAAATACATCTTTAAAACAATATATAGAAATGGAAACCATCTGTAATCCCACCCACTTTTTGTTAAATTCTTGCAGATTATTTTCTGGAAGAAATACATAAATGTATTTCATGTACATTTTAATTATCAAATGAGTCATGCTATAATTTATTGCTTTATGACTTGTTTTTTCCCTATTAGTATATTGTACATATATTTCCATGCCCTGTCTTTTCTCATAAAGTAATGTTTATGATTGAAAAATATCAGTTTTATAGATATCACTTAATTTATTCAATGCTGTATTGTTGGACTTTTTCTTTGACATTTTATTTTGCTAATACAGCAATGAGTATTTTTTTCATAGGTTAATTTTTAAGTTCATCTTGCTTTTTATGGATGAATCTTAAAAGTAATATGGCTTATGCAAAGGGTATGCATAATTATTTTTTCGAAAAGAAAATATTTGCATATTTTTCAATATTAAAAGTAATATAAATTTATCATTACAGGTTCAAATAGTATGAAATAAAATAAAAAGTAGAGTTAAAATTGCTCTTTTTCCTCAAGATATTGTGTTAAAAATTTAGTGAACATTCTTTTAGCCTTTTTTTTTTTTTTAAAGATTTTATTTATTTGACAGAGAGAGACACAGTGAGAGAGGGAACACAGGCAGGGGGAGTGGAAGAGGGAGAAGCAGGCTTCCCACCGGGCAGGGAGCCTGATGTTCTGAGCCGAAGGCAGATGCTTGACGACTGAGCCACCCAGGCGGCCTTTTCTTTTAGACTTTCAATGCATGTATACAAACATATTTACAAAAATGAAATCTGCCTCTACATTTGAGTTTGGTAACCTTATTTTTTAACTTAGAAGACAGTGGATTTTTTCCATGTCATTAATATTCTTTTACAATATTTTTTGATGGTTTCAAACTATTGCATTGTGGTGGAAAAACTTTTCCTATACCCTCCTTGGTTCAGGGTTTGGGGTCTATGAATTAAACTGACAAAAGACAGATTAGTAAGAGAAAAAAAAGATTTTTTAATTTATCTATGTACATGGGAATTCACAGAAAAATGTGACTCAAGGAGATGGTTAGAATTGGGGGCTTATATACCATCATCATAAAGGCACTTACGGGAAAAGAAATGACTTTTAGGGAAGATAAATGGGTCCTTAGAAGAATAGATAGATATGACAGCTTAGCAACAATGTCTATTTAGGTGATTTCTTATCCTGGCGCTGATCTCCAGTGATAGGAGGGCACTTAGAAGAGTTTAATTCTTTTGGGATGCTCTGCTTTTATGCAGACGGGGAGAGTTCAGAAAAGAAAACTCTTCACAATGATATGTTCTGAGTCCCTTCACCATATTTGTATTATGGGTCAGTCCAAGTTTTTGCAGCCTCTGCCGAGGGGAATGGGCCTACCCACAGCCTCTGGTAACAGGGTAGGACTCCTCTCTTCTGCTGTTCCTGCCCCCCAGCCACCAGCTAATTGGAACAAGACCGGGTACCTGACCATGGGCAATCACTATGTTATGAGGGGGCCTGGTGCAAAATCTTTGCCCCGGCAGAGAGAAGCTGGACCAATGATGATCTCATTGTTGGATTTGAATTGAGGTATAAGTAGAAAGTTAAACTGTTCACACTGGATTCACAGCTTAAAGATGCATGAAGAAGAGCCACAAGGGAGAGTACTTGCCTTGAAAAGTCATAAATAGGTCAGTTAACATTATAAGGAAGCAGGATGTGTAGGATATGCTATCAGGCTGATCCAAATATGTAGAATAAAGAGTTGTGTTTTAGGGTAAAGCCTGGAGTGAGATGAGAATTTGAATTTTGATACTTCCACTTAAATGGTTTGTGACTTGCCCCGATTAACCTTCTGACCCATAGTTTCCTTGTCAGTAACATGTGAATAATAATATGTCTGTTATTGAGTTGTAGGAAGAATTTATTAAGATAATATAGGCAAATTTGCAATGACGTGGATGGAACTGGAGGGTATTATGCTGAGCGAAATAAGTCAATCAGAGAAAGACATGTATCATATGATCTCACTGATAGGAATTCTTAATCTCAGGAAACAAACAGGGTTGCTGGAGTGGTGGGGGGTGGGAGGAATGGGGTGGCTGGGTGATAGACACTGGGGAGGGTATGTGCTATGGTGAGTGCTGTGAATTGTGTAAGACTGATGAATCACAGACCTGTACCTCTGAAACAAATAATACATTATATGTTAAAAAAAAGAAGATAGTAGGAAAGGTAAAATGAAGGGGGGGAAATCGGAGGGGGAGACGAACCATGAGAGACTATGGACACTGAGAAACAAACTGAGGGTTCTAGAGGGGAGGGCGGTGGGGGGATGGGCTAGCCTGGTGATGGGTATTAAAGAGGGCAAATATTGAATGGAGCACTGGGTGTTATACGCAAACAATGAATCATGGAACACTACATCAAAAACTAATGATGTATGGTGATTAACATAACATAATAAAATAAAAAAAAGATAATATAGGCAAGATTCTTAGTCTCTGACACACAGAAACGCTAAATAAATGTAGTCATTATTATAGCTGTATCTTCCCAAATATACCTTATATTTGATATTCTTCCTATGCTGTATTTTTTTCCTCTACTGTATTTTTGAATCTCTGGTATTTAATATAGCAATTTATGAATATGTAATTAATGATTGTTATGTCATGTGCCAGGAAGTTTTCATATCAAAGTCTGGATTTTTTATTGACTGAAGTTCTAAAATAACCAAATAAATTTTCTACTCTACAATTTTCTTTCACCTTTAAGGATAAAAGGAATATTCTACCAAGACTGCTCATTTGATTTGGGGCTTATAAAACTTGAATTTTCTTTCCTATAATCCCTTGGAATGTTGAATTCATGCATTAAAAGGAATATTAGCCATGAAATCCCAGTTGACAACTGGGTAGACTGCTTGCATCCTCATAGGATTTGAATTTCTTACCTTTTTTTCCTTAGGGAGTACCTAAATTTTCTCTTGTCAGAATGGTGTAAAGGGGGGGTGGGTAGATTCAGTTTTTAGTCAAGTTAACTTTCTGCCTCTTCCCATCCCCTCCCTACTAGATAATTAAGGACTACGTGGCATGTATAAATAGCTTCAGCTGAGAACATCCTCATATCTTTGCCCCTCTCATCACCGAGCAGGACCCATAACTGATGTTGCAATTAGAGTGCTGATTTAGCTCTGAGAGACACACTGCAAATGATCCACAGCAGAGGATGGTATTTATATCACTACTGACTGATGAGAACTTTGTCAACTGTGCCTTTGGCAGAGCGTTTGATGGCACGCCCCTGGGTTAATCTACTTCTCAATATAACCGATGATCCATGGTGATGTGTTTTCAGAATCACTCATCTTACACAGGGTGCCATGATGTGGAACAGACCTACGTAAATACAGATAATTAAGGAAATACTCAAGCCACAGTATAGAGATCAACAGAAGAGCTGTAGAGGTCAAGACATTTGGTGACTTACTGGGGCGCATTTGGTATCATTTGTGCCAAAGGGATTTACACTTCTGTGTTTAGGATTTAATTGTCTATTTTGACATAAAAGAAAGGAAATGAAAATAGATTGACTACTTATGTTTACCATAGAAAGGTCAGGCAATTTGAAGTTTTTTTTGTTTTCTCCATTTCTTAGAGGCTATGAGTGCTTCAAAACCATAACATATCTCAGGTCAAATAAGTAACGTGGAATCAGAAATTCTAGGATTATTTGATTAGGAGTTAAAAGCCTGTGATTTCCTGTCTGTCTGTCTATCTATCTATCTATCTATCTATCTATCTATCTATCTATCTACCTACCTACCTACCTACCTACCTATCATCTATCTTTCCTCTGTGTAAGATGAATTAGTAGAAACACAAACATGGAGTTGGGCTCATTGTCTTTCTAACTCTTCCTTAATGGCTAGAAGGTGTGATGTTACAGTGTGTTAGAAGAAAGCTTCACTTTTGTTCTCTTTGATATGGAGAACTGATATTGATAATCTTTTGTGAAGAGCTTTGAAAACATAGCTTCATGGTCCTCCTGATCCCCCAGAAATCCCAAAGAGATTACCAACTCTAAGCCTTTCCTACCTAAAAATCTTGCTATCAATCAAACGTACACTAGGAGTCTAAATGATGTTGCAATGAGGAAAGTCATTGCTCAGTACACACTGAATCTCTGTGATGGGCGCCAAGGAACTCCTTCTCCTTCTTCCATGGTCTCCTTCTCTCTGGATCAACTTCTTTTTCCTCTTTGATTCTGGCTCAGGTGATCAGCCAGTCAGATGGGTCCTATTGGAGCTGGAGAGAAGGGAAGTGGGGCGAGGGGGAGTCCTTGCTCTAAGAGAAAGGGCAGAATGAAAATGGTACCTTCTGGTTCAATCTCAAAGTGAAATAGCTACCAAACTAACTCTTCCCTTACTGGTTTTGGCCCACTTTTAGAAAACGTTTGTGTTATTTTGTGTCTTTCTTCCTTCTTACCATAGACTGTCAGTATTGTTCTAACTTGTAAGGAATAGAATGAACAGAGTGAAAATCTCTGGGCTGCGATACAATCAAGGCCTTCCCTGTTTTCTCATATAAACATCTGCCTCCTCTGTGACTAGTGGCTACAGGCTACTCAATTCTCATCTCAGAAATATCAGATGTAGTCCCTTGAGAGGATAAAAATGTAAGCAGGAAATCCATATGTAATTTAGGACTTGCATCTAGGATATTTAAAGAACTCTCAAAACTCAAAAATAAGGAAAAAACCCACAATTAAAAGAAATGTACAAATGACTTGAAAAGAAACCTTAAAAATGTACAAATGCCCAATAAGCACATGAAGATGCTCAACATAATTGGAGAAATGCAAATTAAAACCACAATGATGCCACACACACAAAAGATAGTTAAAAATAAACTAAAATAAAATAAAATACAACAATAACCATGTGCTGATGAGGGTACAGAGCAACTGGAATTCTCATCATTGTTGGTGGGAATGCAAAATGTATAGCCGCTTTAGAAAACAGCTTGGCAGTTTCTTATAAAGTTGAAATGCACTTATCATATGATCCAGTAATCCTACTTTAAGTGTTTACCCAAGCATATTGAACTTAGTTCATACAAAAACCTACATGCAAAAGTACATAGCAGCTTTATTCATAAGCACCAAAAACTGGAAACAACCCTGAGGTTCTTCAACTGGTGAATGGATAAACAAACTATAGTCCATCCAAACAATGGAAGCACTGAACAATAAAAAGGAACTAACTTCTGATACATGCAACAATATGGATGAATCTCAAATGCATCATGCTGAGTAAAAGAATCGAGATTCAAAAAGCTCAAAATCATACCATCTGATTCCATTTATATGACTTTCTGGAAAAGGCAAAACTATAGGGGCAGAAAATGAAGACCACAGAGGGACATAAGGGAACTTTTTGAGATAACTGAAATACTGAATATCTTCAGGGTGGTGATTACATGGTTGTACGTATTTGTTAAACCTCCTAGGACTGTACACTAAAAAGGGTAAACTTTTACGCCTCAATAATTTTAAAAAAAGGGAATGGCCATTGATAAAATAGAAGACAAAGATAAAAGTGATCAACCATGGCAACTTACTTCTTTAAGAAAATGAACAAAATTAGACAAACCTCTGGTGATATTAACCAGGGTTGCCAAAAGGACCAGGGAGAGAAGGTGAGACATATGGGATAACAGGTCCATACAAGGCAGCCTCTCTTATCCCTCCGAGTTTCAGGACTGTGGAGGAAAGGGACAATGAGTAAGGATTGAGAAAATAACACCTATGAGGAAAAGTTAAAGGAACCGAGTTAGTTTCCCTGGCAACAGGGGCCGGAAGGGTGACTTGGTAGCTGTCTTTGAGTTTCCAAGCCTCCTTGACAGTTTAATTACAGTGCTATTTAGCAGGAGTGAATAGCTGTAACGATCTTTAGCATATCATAATGGGATTTTATCTATAATATCATCTAAAAGTTAACAATTTATTGCGCTTACTATATACCAGACCCTGTTCTATCTTCTTCGTATTTATTAACCCGTTTAAACACCTCATCAGTCCCATAAAGGGAAGTATTCTTTATTGTCTCCATTTTACAGATTTGGACACTGAGGAACAAGAGGAGTTGCACTTGTATCTCCTTGTTGAAACAAAATGATGCTTTTTGCTGATTTCTCCTTCTCGTGTGTTCTTTTTTCTTTTAACAGCATCCTTTCATTTATGTTGTCTTTTATACTTGACAGAGTACTTTCAAAAGCTATATTTTATTTGCAACCAGAGGAATTTTGGTGTGAAGTAGTAGTTATTTGTATGTGTGGTTAAAGTTCAATGACAATAGTTTCTAGAAAGTTCTAGGAAGAGCTAGATGCTGCTGTTCTGAATTTCATATCTTAGTTTTTATTTTCTATGCCTTATAAAATTTCCCCTTTTCTTTTTTGATTCCTACTGATCCTTCAAGGCCCAGGTAAAGGCCCCACCTCCCCATTCAGTGACATTTATGAAGTACCTACACCCATGCTGGGCATTGGCTTTTTTCCCCTGACCCCTGAGGAGTATGCGACCACCTTTCTTCACAGTGACGGTACAAAGATGAATGAACCCTGTCTGACTAGACAGTAGTCACTGTCTAGTTGGAGAGTGGACAGATGCATGGTCTACTCCATATCACGATATGATAACTACAAAATGAAGACAGTGAATGAGTCTGAGGATACACATATTCTCCTGAAATAGGAAGAGCAAGGAAGAATAGAGTAAAAGATGAGGTATAAGAGAGAAAATGAAGAATAACCATCAGCCAAGAATAAGAGGATCAGGGACCTTAAGAAATAGGGAGTTTTAGAACAATTACCATGGAGGGGCGCCTGGGTGGCTCAGTTGGTTAAGCGACTGCCTTCGGCTCAGGTCATGATCCTGGAGTCCCAGGATCGAGTCCCGCATCGGGGTCCCTGCTCGGCAGGGAGTCTGCTTCTCCCTCTGACCCTCCTCCCTCTCATGCTCTCTGTCTCTCATTCTCTCTCTCTCAAATAAATAAATAAAATCTTAAAAAAAAAAAAAAAGAACAATTACCATGGGGAATAGGAAAGGAGTCAACTCAATTAGTTAAAGCAGTCATTCTCAACTTGGTGCAAAATAGAATCACCCTTATTAAAAAAAAGAAAAAAATACCGATGCTTGTTTCCTATCCCAGAGTTTCTGATTCAATTGATCTTGTTGATGGGGTTCAGTCATTGATGGTTTCAGAAAGCTCCCAAGTGATTCTCATGTGAGCTGGGATTGAGCAACACTGAAAATATTGCTGAATAGTGCTGAGAGGCTCATGCCTATCCTGCTTAAGTTGATTTCTCACTATTACTTACTCTCATATTCATTTATTTGTTCATTCAAAAATGTTTATTGACCACCCGTTATGTGTCAGGCACCTCACTAGGCAGAGATAAAGTTGTCTTAGTGCTTTGATAATTATTTCCCTCCCATTTGGGAGGGTTAAATCCTATTTATTTATTTTTAATTTTTTTTTAATTTGAGAGAGAGAGAGAATGAGAGCATGAGTGGGGTGGGGAGGAGCAGAGGCAGAGGGCAAAGCAGACTCCCCACTGAGCAAGGAGCCCAATGTGGGGCTCAATCCCAAGACTTCGGGATCATGACCTGAGCTGAAAGCAGCTGCTTAACTGACTGAGCCACCCAGCAGGCATCACACTAAGTGTGGAGTTTGCTTAAGATCCTCTCTCTCTCCCCCTCTGCCCCTCCCCTGCTCGTGATCACACACCTGAGCTCTCTCTCTCAAAAAAATAAAAAAAAAAGTAATAAAAGATATTTGAACACTTACTATGTATTATTGAAACTTTACAATGCCTACATGTGGTAGGCCCTGTCCTTGTTATGCTGCACATTTTATGAATGAAGGAAATGAGCCACAGAAAAGTGAAGTAACTTGCCCAAGGTCACACAGCTAGTAGGTGGCAGAGCTGAGAGGCTCTAGAGTGGTTTCCTTAACCACAAAGCAGCACTGTCTCTCTGCTGTACCTGTCTTCATGCTGAGTCCAAAGCCAGTGCTTCATAAATATATATCTTGAACCCTCAGAAATGCTGAAAATACTGTAAGCCAGATACAGTTAAAGTGATGGAGGGTGTCTTGTCCTAAATGAATGCATTTTACTGGCCAGGATGCAGTCACATGACTACATCTTGTTGCAGGTGAGGCTAAGAAATGCAGTCTGACTATGTGTAGGAGGAGACAAAAGGGTAAGTGAACACCTAGGCAGTCTTTGATATAGTCTCCTCTGAAGAAATAGAAGTTTAAATTTAATGTAGTCAAATGTATCCCTTTTTTTTCTTTATAAGTTATATACTTAGTGACTTGTTTAAGAAGTACTTCTCTATGGTAAGGACATAAAGATATACTATATTCTTTTCTAAAAGATTTCAAGTTTTGACTTACATATTTATAATCTACGTGGCATCAATTTTGGTATATGGTTTGAGGGAAGGACTACATTTCTTCTCTTTATGAGAGAGTGTTCTGGAAATTTATGACGCTGTTATTTGGTCTAGCTTTTTACTTTTGTGCTAATTCCTCTCAGCCTGAAAATTCATGTTCTTCGAGCTCTCAGAAAATTTCTTGAGTTCTTTTTTTAATAATTTTACGCTCTCTGCTTTTTCTTCCTGGAACTCCTATCAGATATTTGACCTGGATTGATCTTTTATATATTTTATCTTTTCTTTTGTACTAACCATCTTTATCTTTTGTTTTACATTTTTGTGTGTGGGTAATTTTCATCATGAATTTAATAATAATCATTATTGTTTCGCACAGCATGTTCTCAGACCAACATTGACAAAAACCATTCAAAAAAACCTGATGTAACCATTTTGGGTGAAGGTGACAATAAGATTGCAAGCCAACAGGTGTTCTGACACACATGACTCTTGCCTCACTGGAAACTTCATGCCAGAGCCTGGAAAACCCAGTCTGTGTCATTTCAAGTCTAATGTTCATGTACTCATGAATTTCTTCCCCTGCTTGTGCTCTCTTGCTCTCTATCAAGTAAATAAATAAAATCTTTAAAAAATATATATATTTTACTTTATTTTCCAACTGTTCTATTGCATTTTCAATTTTAGCAATTCTATTTTTAATTTTACAAGAACTCTTGTTCTCTGTTTTTTTTAAATAGCATTTTGATGCTGTTTTATGGATGCAATTATCTTCCTCAATCTTTCAGAAGATTAGAGTTCTTTTCAGTTTCCTATCTTTTCTTTGTTTACTCTGAGATGCCATTATCTGTTTGTTTTTCTTGGCATCTCTCTATTTTTAAAGGTCTCCCTATTATTAAAGTAGAGTGAGGAATGCTTCTGACCTGGGTGGGGCTTACTGCCTGATGGTAGTTGTTTTAGGGTGATTGGCAGAGAGTTGGCTCAAATGCTGGGAAACTTCCAAATGCCATTCTATGGAGGTCTTTTCTCTGGAGCCATTCATTTTTTTCCAGATAAGAAACTTCCTAATTCCTGTCTGGAGGAAAAAGGGCCTGGCTACCAGGAAACTGGTCAGGCATGTTTGGATGCATAACATTCATTGATTAAGTTTTCCAAATCAATCCCACCCTTTGCAGTGATAATAATAGAAGTGGCAAACTCATCTGTAGCTTACTCTGTGTCAGATACTAATCTAATTGCTTTACACTGTTAATTGCTGTAGTAACTTAATCCTCCCAACAAAGCTATGAGGTTCCAGAAGAGGAAACTGAGGCACAGAGTAAGTAACTTGCCTGAGATCACAGAGCTCCTAAGTTGTAGAATCAGGATTTGAACCCAGGCTCTTTGATGGACAACAGGGTGTATGCCATGCTGCCTCAATAGGAAAATGAAATAGGCTGGTATTTGAGCAATGTTAGTTCTGAGGGTACCACAAGACTGTGAGCTCCATGAGGCAGGGGTTTTGCTTCTTTTACCCATCACTGTACACCCAGGTCACAGATCAGGGCAATAAATTTTCATGACATGAGTGAACATGTAGTACCTTTCATACAGAAAAGGCACTTACCTCTCCTGAGAGTAGCCTCACTAAAGGAAGGTGTGTATGTGTCAATAGTGAGGCCCTCTGAGAGGCTTTTGGTTGCTAAAACTCACTTTTCCTTTTTTGTCAGGGAAATAAAGTAGATCTGAGGTTGAAGGGGAGGTGGTCCAAGGCACATTCCTTCAGTAGAACTTTGTCGTCCCTTCCAATAGTTGGTAACCTCATTCTTTATTCAAGGACAGCTACTATTACTTGGGGGGGTGAGCTTATTAAATTTTTCTTAATATTGTCTGCTGTAAATCAACATTTCTATCATTAGCTATCATCTGAAGTTCAGGGCAACCCCTAGTCCCCACCATTTCTATTAAAAAACAAAACAAAACAAAACAAAACAAAAAACAAGACCAAGGCTTGATTTTTATATTGTTCTGTCTGAATGAAGACTCCTACCATTCTTTTCCTTACAGAATGGCTTTAATTTTACAGTGATTATTTAAAGCATGAATTTCCTGAAAGGGGGTGACCTGAAGGCAATGGCATACACAGGCTTTTTACATGCTTGAGTGAAAAAAAAAAATCTGGGTCTTATTTCAAGGATTTATTGCTGTTTTGACGACATACTATCTTTTTTACTGAAATGTTTTTATAAAAATGGGCCCAGGCATAACTAGGATCTGAAGTTTTATTGCCAATGTCACTAATATTTATGGTAGTTTGTAGAGTAGAAATGATTCATTTTGTTTAGACCGCTTGTTTGCAATTCCGAACTTCTCAATGGCTTATGGTTAAGGAAAACACTTTTTGTGGATTTTCCTTGTTTTAGGAAGAAGGCTACCTTAGTCAGTTCTGTCTGCCATAACAGAATACCACAGACTGGGTGGCTTATAACAACAGACATTTATTTCTCACAGTTCTGGGGGCCGGGAAGTCCAAGATCACAGTGCTGGCAGATTAGGTTTCTGGTGAGAATCCTCTTCCTAGTTCATAGACAGCTGTCTTCTTGTGTCCTCACATAGCAGGAGGGACAAGAGAGCTCTCTGGGTCCCTTTTATACAGGCACTAATCCTATGCATGAAGGCTCCACCCTCATGACCTACTCACCTCCCAAAGGCTCTACCCCCTAATGCCATTGCACTGGGGGTTAGGATTTCAACATATGGACTTTAGGGGGATATAATCATTCAATCTATACCTATGGTTCCTCTAATAGTTTTTCTAAAATTAAACAGAACAACTAACCTGGAGAAAGTATATTATAAGGTGAAAATGAGCAATTTCTTAAAAGAAATTAGCAGCTCTCAGGAATTACTTGGTTATAAGTCACAGAAATCCATTCTATCTATATTAAGCAAAATAGGAACAATTTTAGAAGATTATGGAAGCCAAGGACAGAGAATACAAAGAATGATTTGAACCAGGAATTAGACAGTCAAAGCCTGAGATTTCTCTCCCACCTCCCACATCCTCCCTCTCTTCCTTCCCTCTTTCCTTCCTCAGACCTCCCAAGTGCCAAGCACTGTGAATACAGTGGAGAAATAGTCAGATGAGAGCTCAGAGGCACAGAGAATATATGCTAAAGAGTGTATATCCTTGTAGGAGGAGATAGACAATAAGCAAGCCTAAGTCAAACAAAAATAAGATTCTTATAAATAAGGTGACCATAAAATCTGTTGCCCACATTTGAGAGCCAACAGGGTACTATTAATAGTCACACTTGACAATAAGTGTAAACCTGTCCAGGGCACACCGGAAATGTCATGGGCAAAGGACTATGGAGAGAATTAGAAGAGGGTAATGTGGTAATGACTGCATGGCTACTTGAGACTGGTGACAAGAGGTGTTCTATGTAAGCTGAGACCTCAATGACAAGAAGGAGCCAAGCGTAGGAAGATGACAGGGATGAGCCTTCTAGGCAGAGAGATCAACTAAAGGCTCTCAGGGAGGAATGGGCATGGAGCATTTGCAGAACACAAAGAAGGCCAGTGTGGTTGGCGTGCAGTGGACAGAGAGAGCTTGGCTGGGTTGGGACCAGAGACATAGGCAGGGGTCATGTAAGGTCAAACCTTCTGGGCATTAATAAAGAGTTTGGCTTTGTTTATACAAAGCATGTTGGGAAGCCACTGAAAGGTTTTCGGCAAGGAAGTGACGTGACCTGCTTTACCTTTACAAAGAGCACCCTGTAATGTTATATAGTTAGGGTTTTTAAAACAATTGTTTGCAATGTTTTTGATCTTTCCCTTGATATAGTTATTTATTTTAAAGTTCCTATTTTGAAGAGATGCAAACTTAGGTAAAACCATATCATTATATATCAGATGATATGATATCTGAGATTTTCCTTAAAATTAGAGGTTAGATGAAACAAGATTGGCCGTGATTGGATACTTGTTGAATTGGGGTTTGGTTTACTATTATTTCTACTTTTGTATATGCTTGAGGTTTGTTTTTTTTTTTAATAATGAAATGTAAAAAAAAAAAAAAAAAAAAGGCTCACTCTGGCTGTAGCTGTATGGAGATTGTATTGTGAAGGGGTAATGGGCAGGAGGGCTGGTTAGTCCAAAAGAGCCCGCCTGGGAGCTAGTGATGGATGCGTTAGGCTGGGTGTAGTGTGGACACAGAGAAGTGAGTGGATTGGGAATGGGACCAGATATGTTTTGTAGCTAGAGCCAACAGGACATACTGGCAGTGTGGTGAGGAAATGAGAAGATCCAATGGTAACTCTGGTTTTTAGCTTGGCAACTGGTTGGATTAAGATGCTATTGGCCAAAAAACGGAAGATGTAGGAGGAGCATGTTGGAATGGGGAGGGAAGAAAAGTTCTCTTTTGACCATGTTAAGCTTCATATTATACATTCACATGGAAATGTCCAGTAAGCAAGCCTGGAATTGTGCTGAGAGGACAGAGATGTTGTGTAAGACGCCTCTTAGGAGCCACATCAGGTGCTCTCAGACTCACCTGACCCACGAGCCTCTGCTTATTTGTTCTGTCTCTGTTGCTGGTTCTGCGTGGGCTCCCACTGACTTTTTTGTAGGTGGCAACCTGACAAATGCCTGTTTCCCAGGTGTCTGTCATCTTCCACCCTGGGGATTCCCTACTGATGCTGACCTGCTCAGGGCCTGTGTAAAGCAAGTGGGAAGTGAGGAGGAGTTAACACCTCATGGAGAAAACCTTTGGCCAAGGGGGAATGGGAGCCAGTGGATAAATTCTTCCCTTTTCCTCTCTCTGGAGCCAGTCCTAAGATGCATTCACTCATGTGGCCTGTTGGAAGATGGTCCTTGGAGATGGAGCAATCGGTCATGCTTGATCCCAAGCAGAAGCCAGCTCTGTAATGCACCACTGTATTTGTTTTCCTTCCTTTCCTGCCTCACTCTCCTTTCCTCAACATCCATCTAGGTCCCATCAGCTGTGGTAGGGAGGTGGGTCATGGATGAGGCACAGTTGTCAAAGACCAGGATATGCATAAGGTAGGCACCCTAAGAAGTAACCCCAGCCTCACCTTCTAGACTTCCTGTCCTATAAAAGTGCTGAAGAACAGGTTGGATGCATTTGGCTAAGCTGTTTTTTGTTTGTTCGTTTGTTTCTTGGGATATTCTTGCTATAGGCATAGCAATTGTAGTCAGACTGTGTTCTGAGTTTTAGTTTGGGACATTTGCTCTCTATAGCTGCAGGGAAACATCTTTTTTTATTAGACCCAATCAATCATCTCAAAGTGTTTGAGTGTAGGAGGAAATTCAAATAGAGATAGAGAGTGTGTGTGTGTGTGTGTGTGTGTGTTTTCCCGTTACTGGTATCTTGGCTCCCGGTTCTTGCTGAATATAGGAGGACTAATATTTTTTTTCTGTGAGGGGAGGAGTCTTGTGTAGTGATTTGCTCCCAGGAGCCGATGAGCCCATGGCCCATTTAGGGGAATGTTCTGGGAGTCTCTTTTGGAGTTGTGCTCCTGGTAGTGTGGGGGCAGAGGAGTTCAGAGCTTAATGAATCAGTGTTTTGGCCTTTATTACTATTTGTAAGTCTCCGTGCCATTGTATTGTTCAGGGTTGCCATGTTATTCCTCCAGCCAGGCAGAAAAGTATCTTGGTTGGGAGCTCGGGCCTCTTGTCAGATCTGGTTTAGGTCTCTACTCTGCCATTTACTAGTTGAGTGACCACGGGACATTAATAATGTACACCTTCTTTACGTGGTTCCACACATTACGAGGAAATGTGTGAAGAGCATTCAGCAAGAAGCCTAGCACAAAGTAGACATGGCACAAACAATAATGGTTTAATTTCTAGAAGGACCTATTGGCATAAAATGCTGCTGTTGGATGCTCAGTGCAGTGTATGGTCTAGAGAAAGAAGACAAAGCTATTTGGTGAATGAGGTGAGATTGGGGAATAGAGGAGCACCAGATAGAACATGGGATTATGGAACTTTAGTTAGTGAGGTGGATTTTGATTCAAATCTTGAATATGCTGCTTGGACCCTTGATGAAGTTGTATCACTAAGCCTCAGTTTCCCATCTATAACATGGGAATAGTAATGTTTACCTCATGGGGTTGTTGTAAAGTAGAGATCAATAAAACACTAAGCATAAGGCCTGACATATAGTACCTATTCGTTAAAGAGCTTTGATGGTTAATAAGAGTAGATGGGAATCATTGCTAACACAATAGAGGTAGTGTAGCTGAGTGGGACAGAGTGGCCTTCTGCCTTCCTGAAATTGCACAAAATTAGGCATTATCCACTTTGCAAGGGCAGATGCTGACCCTACCCAAATCTCAGTTCTGATGATATCACAAAGGTTGTTAGATTTGACATGACAAGGGCCCCTTTCAAACACACATAAGTTAGTAATAATCTTGGACACGAATCTTGGATACCCCATCTTTCATTTTGCATTGGACATCTCACCTTTCTGTTAAAAGCAGTATATATTAAATCTCATTTTTCCCCCCTTACTCTTTTGAATCTGATCACTCAGGCCTTGATAAAAATCCTTGTTCTGGAGTTTGTTCAAAGTTCACGGGAACAGCATCACAATGTATTATGCTTGCCAAAATCGCTTACGCGGAATTGAATCACAAGGAAACAATCAGATTAACTCAGAATATGGTATGTTCCACAAGACAACTACCCTGGACTCTTCAAAAAACTTTAAAAACAAAGCAAAACAAAAAAGTCAGGGCTGGAAGTATATAAACTTAGATTAAAAGAGACTAAATATACATGATAACCAAATGCAATGTGTGAACCTTGAATGAATATGGGGAGCCCTCCCCATCAAAAAAAAAAAAAGGGAAGAAGAAAAAAGTCCAACTATAATGCATATTATGGGACAACTAGGGAAATGTGATTGTGTACTGTGTATTATATAATATTATCGAATTTATGATAAATTTTTTGGGTATGACAATGGTATTGTGGCAATGTAGGAGAATATTCTTGTTTTTTTTAGGCAATACGATGTAAATATTTAAGGGTGAGGTATTATAATTTCTTCAACTTACTTTCAAATGGTTCAGTAAAAAGTATGTAAATGTGTACATCTATATCCATAAGTATATAGATGTATAAAGAGAAAGAAAATTTTCTCTGGAGCATTTGGAACATGGAAAATGCTAACAACTGTTTAGGTTCATAGCTATTCATTAAACTGTTCTTTCAACATTTCTTTTTTTTTTCTCTTTCAACATTTCTAAAAGTTTGACAACTTTCAAAATAAAAAGTTGGGGGGAAAAAGTTTGTGGAAGAAAACCAGCTAGCCAGTCTGCATGTTTTCTTCCAGTGAGTGTTTAGTGAGAAGTCCTCGATTTAACCTCACAGACACTGGTGCTTTTATCCTTTCAGAGACTAAGGGCTCACATGATATATTTAAGCTGATGGCCAGTTCTCACCTGGGAAATCCTTGGTTCTTTATAATCTTGCAGCTGAAAATCTGGAGTAGAAGATAGATGTGGAGAGAGGGCTTGTTCAAAAAAGGAAGCAATAAAAGAAACATGCATTTGAGAGGGCAACCACTAAAAAACCCTAAGGAAGTAAAGTCCTTTCAGTTTTCAGGATCTGTGTAAATTTAGTAGGAATCTTTTCTGCCTAGGTGATGAAGAATAAGAATTCCAGGGTAAAAATAATTCCGGAATTTTCACCTGGAATTTTTAGGGGAAATCAATTTAACTAGGAGAAGGAATTTCTTTTCAAGAATGGATTTATTAAGGACAGATGGGTCCTGGGGTCATTCTTCTTGGAGCTTAATTACCATGTTCTGAAGCAGTTTGAGATCTTAATGACTTGACTCATTCATATCCACTGGTGTCAAATTTAAAACCAACCACACAAAATGTTGGGGGCAAAAAGTAGTCCAGTAAACAAACTTATTAATAGAAATGAAATTCCACAGGGAACACAGATACACACAAGTCAGGGGGATATTAAATTCCTGTGATAAGTTAGCATGGATTAAGCAAAACTTTTTATAGTGCAAGTTCTTAGTATCAAATTTTGAAGCACAACAACATCTGATAATATAATTATAATATTTATATTAACTATTTCTAGTAGGTTGCAAATAATGCTAAAAGGATATATTGAAGGAAAACACTGGTTCACTCAATAAATAATTATTGGATACCATTCTGTTCTGAATTTGGGAATAAAATCAGGGACATATCTTCCTGGAGTCTACACTCCACCAAGGTAAACTTAAATTATTACGTGATAAGCTACAATAGCAGCAAATGCTACAAAAGAGTAGTTTGTAGATCTGACATTTGGAATAGCTTAGATTTTGTGAGCACTAATAATCACAGAAGAAAATTGTCAAATGTAGAACTATTTTTAATATATTTAAAGTTTTTCTGAATTTTTTCATTGTACGAAGGCTTTATGGAGGCTTTAATTTTCTAAGACAACTTCTTAAATACTGAAGGTTTGAACTTTTGTTCTCTTGCTTAGGTCTCCCACCCCAATACTTGCAGACAGAGTGATTGACAGGGTCAATAGCTATGCATGTGATTGTTGGCAGGAAGGTTGCATGGGACATTGCTCACAGTCCTGTATTCCACCAGCATGGCAGTATGCCCAGTGGTTAAAGATACCAATACTAGTGTTAGATTCTTGAGTTCAAGTCCAGGCTCTGCCACTTGGTAGCTGGGTAGTATGGGCAAGTTACTTAACTCTCTTAAGCCCAGTTTCCTCAGCTGAAAATGAAGATAGTAATAGTAACACCCTCCTCAACACTTTTTTAATTTTAGCATTCTAAATAAGATAATGCAGATAAAGCATTTGGCAGAAAGTAAGTCCTCAATAGATTTTAACTATTTTTTTATTTGAAAATCTATTTGGCTTTATTAAGCAATTCGTGAATCACGCAGCATCCCATCTAGCAAGTGGAGGGGAGCTCCGTAGATTTTAACTATTATATGGTTACTCTAATTTTTATGACTAGAAGGTTGTCTGATCATGCCCACTCTGGGCATGCTCACTGGCTTTTTATTCTTATTTTTCAAGTTGAATGCAGGCAGATCCCTGATTTCACACCAAATGCATTAATTTTCTAGTCTTGTATACACACAGTAATCAAAGTGGGCTTTTACTGCCCTAAGGTCAAAAAACATAAAATTTTATCTGTAGTATGAACACCCAAATTTGACATAGGAAAAGAAGTTTGAGAGTATCAGAGATTAGTACAAGAAAGTGCAGGCTTTTAAAAGGCAAATACGCAAAGTTGAGAATGGTCTTTTCCCTGAATGAACGTCTGGAATGACTGCAGGTAGATCAGTACTCTCATGATACCAGCTAATGCCAGCTACTTCTGAGTCCAAGGGGGCTTTTTTCCTAGCAATTCTGGGAAATCCACATCTTTTTACTTTTGTTTTTTTTGATGCTGCCCAGTGTGACAGAGATGGCTAATTGCCACAATATTCATTTCTCCCTTCTTTTTTGTTAGAGGGCAGTGATTTTTAGTTGGACCGTTGGCTACTCAGAATATGGACTACATTTCCCAAGCTCCCTTGCAGCTAGGTGTGTGGTCATGTGACTAAGCTCTAGCCAAAGGGCTGTGAAGAGATGTGTTCTTGCAAGGGAAGGTGTACTTTCCTTTCTTTTCCTACTCAGTCAGGATGTGGATGTTGTGGTGAGCTACCTGGATCATGCAGATGAGAATAACACCCTAAGAAAGGTAGAAGGAACTCGAGTTTGGACGCTATGGAGCAGCCACATTATATGAGAGAAAAATAAACTTCTATTCTGTTTAAGTCATGGTTACTTGGTCTCCATTACTGCAATTTTATCTATATCATAAATAATACAGGCAGGAATGAATATGTAAGTAGAAGTGTCTTCCCAGCACGTGTCTCCTCCCCCCCCCCCCCCGCCCCCAACCCTTGTTCTTTTGCCTGGCTTGAATCCTGGGGAATAATGCTGCTGTGTGGGTGTGGGTGTGTGGGTGTGTGTTTTGTTTTACTCCACGTGTGAGAATTCATTCGCTGAACACACACAGTATTTATACTGAGAGTTACAGGTATTTTACCTTGTATATACATATATACGTATACCTGTATATCAATCATAATTCCCATGTTTAATGAACATACAGTCTAGATTGGAAAATCTAATAGTATGAGAAATAATATATGGCCAAATGAACAAGATAATGGGCATTAGAAAGTTTCTGAAAGCCTGGACCATCATTTTCACTTTGAACCCAATGAATTACCTGTGAAAGTAGAAAGCTAGTCTCTGGAAGGACAAGGGATGGGAGTTGACTTCGTTTGGTTTTCCCCACTGTTTATAGAACACCCTACTCACAGATTTCTTTCAGTTCTGTGTCAGGTTGCCCCCTCCATGGTCTTCCGGTTCTTCTTGGGCACCCTCCTCTTCCCCACCCACATAATGCCCCCCGCTCCAAGCCTGGCCCTCCTTCATCCCTTTGTGTGAGGTAAGCAGCCAGCATCACTGCCCCACTTTCATAGACAGAGCAACTGAGTCATTTTGCTATTGTTGCTGGACCAAAGTTAACCAGTGAGTCATTCTAAAGTCCTAGAACGGGATCCTAATTCTTGTTCTTGGCACCATTTGCAGAACCGAATTAGACGGAAGGTACAAGAGGATGCTGGCCTTTGAACAGCTCAGAGAGGAATGCATTTGCGTGTGACTTGGTTAAAAACAAGGATTAACTCTCTCTTGAAACCTGCCCGCCTGAAAAAGAAAGGGGAGAAATGTATCAGTGTAACATCATCGTCATACCAAAAGGATGCTTAACTGCTCTCAAAATGTTCTGCAAGTTCTTTGGTTCATGCCTTCCTTGGTACTAGGTTTTTAAACAGAAAATATCTTGTTTGCAGTTGAGGCGATCAATTTTCTTCATCTTACAATAGTCGCATATGTGAATTTAGATCTGGGAGGAAACAATTTATTTCCTTCTTTTCACAAGAGAATCTTTAAAGTATCTAACAAACACAAAAATAAATTTTAAAAAAGTATCTAATAGACAAAAAATGAGCTTGCTCATGTATTAAAATTAGTAACACAAGCCATTCCAAACACAAGCTGTTCATATTTAGTAGGGAGATGCTTTTTATGTACCCTTTTCTGTATAGGTTAGAATTTCCTAAATTTTATCCTTTCCTGGGGTCTTTCTTTGCATCACATGTAACCCCATTTCTTCATCCTTTCACCCACCCTCCTAGCCAAGTTGATGAGAGGCACAGGGTGTCCCCACAGTAGTAACTCCGGATTTAAAAGTAGTAACAGTGTCAGTTTGAAGGCAGGTTACAGCTTTTGTATATTAAATGTAGTGACTTTATCCTTTGTTTCATAGCTATGGGAAAAGGGAACATTTTGGAAAGCAGAGAGAGGATTTCTTACGGGTAATCCAGGAACCCTTAAAGCTGTCTTTCTTAAAATTACCACCTGCAACAACCCTTTGGACTCTACCCAGACACCCTGAGTCAGGATCCCTGAAGATGGGTCATGGGATTCTGAACTTTAACAAACTTCCCAGGTGGTTCTTATATCCACTAACGGTTTGAGAATCTCTGCTCTGAGGAGTCTGTAGATGGTGTTGAGGGGCTTCATATACAAAGTGTGGTGCGAGTGCTCATGTGCATTTTTCTGAAGGAGATTCTCAAGGAGTTCTGTGACCCCAGAAAAGGTTACGTCCCTAAATGGCCAATAAATGTAGGAAAAAAAGTCCTATCTCACTTATTAGTGAGCAGGAACTAAAAAATATTAGTGAACAGAATGAAAAATCTGACACAGTGTTTGGCAGATATCTAGAAAAGTAGGAATTCTCATACATTGGTTATGAGAACTAATGGTTACAGACATTTTGGGGAGCAATTTGACAATAGCTAGCAAAATTTAAAGTACATTCTCCTTACAACCCACTTTTCAGTAAGTACAAACTCGTGAATGTATGACCATGTCTTGTTTAAGCATATTCTATGGGGTATTCTTTGTTTATAGTCGCAAAAAAATTGGAAATAACCTAAATAAAAGGTAATATAATTAGTGTTCAATTACTATAAAGTGATTACAAGGAATGATCTAAATCCACATATTAATAACTATGAAAATAGGGGTGCCTGGGTGGCTTAGCCGGTTAAGTGTCTGCCTTCAGCTAAGGTGATGATCCCAGGGTCCTGCACCTGACTCCGTGTCAGCGGAGAGTCTGCTTCTCCCTCTTCCTCTGCCCCTCCCCCCGAGTCATGTGCTCGCTCTCTCTGCTCACTCTCTCAAATAAATAAATAAATCTTTAAAAAATTATGAGAATAATAATAGTTAATACATGTTTACTGGCACAGTTCTAAGAGTTTTGCATATATTAACAAAAATTCTGGATCTCAGGACATAATATTGAGTGGAAAAAGCACATCATAAAATGATACCCATTGTGATACTATTTATGTCTAAAAGTACAAAATAATGCCTACCTTATATGGTTTATCAATACACATGTAGTAAAAATATGGAAACATGGATTTCCCAAATATACACAAAATTCTCTGTAATTGTGGTCTAGGGTGGCACTAGAGAGGGCTTATAAGACTGGAGGCATTTTGGGCGCCTGGGTGGCTCAGTTGGTTAAGCGACTGCCTTCGGCTCAGGTCATGATCCTGGAGTCCTGGGATCGAGTCCCACATCGGGCTCCCTGCTTAGCAGGGAGTCTGCTTCTCCCTCTGACCCTCCTCCCTCTCATGCTCTCTGTCTCTCATTCTCTCTCTCGCAAATAAATAAAATCTTAAAAAAAAAAAAAGACTGGAGGCATTTCGATCTACTTCAATTTATCAGATATATGTCATTTTCAAAAGACCTGTAATTAACAAACACTTATATAGTACTGTACTCTCACAACCAATCAGCAAGTTGTGATGATTAATTTTATATGCCAACTTGACTGGGCTAAGGGGTATCCAGAGAGCTGGCAAAATGTTATTTCTGGATGTATTTGTGAGGATGTCTCTGGAAGAGATTAGCATCTGAATCAGAAGACTGAATAAAGATCACCTTACCCTATGCAAGTGGGCATCATCCAATCCATTGAGCACCCACAGAGAGCAAAAAGGCAGAGGAAGGGCAAATTTGCTCTTTGCTCGAGGTGAGGCATCCATCTTATCCTGCCCTCAGACATCTGTGCTCCTGGTTCTTGGGCTTTTGGATTCATACCAGGACTTACACTGTTGGCCCCAACTTTTAGATCTTCTCAGAATTCATGATAATTAGGGAATAGAGGGCTTGAGGTTGCCAGCCATGTGCCTTAAATTTAAGATTAGGAAAACTGGAAGAACTCCAAATATGCAATTTTGATTTAACAAAAGCAAGTGTCTTTCCCTCTTTCCCCACCCCACTCCATATTTTTAAAAAAATGCGGGGGGGGAAGCCCAGGAAAAAAAAATTGGTTATGGCTACTCAGGTAATTCTCCTTTCAGCCAGATTTCAAATTTAGAGCTCTTTACTTCCAACTTCTCTGTCCTCTTTGATGACAGGATTAAGTGGATGTACAAGGACCTGCACATTTGGTACCAGCATCCTCCCAGTTCACCCCATACCTCACCCACGTGGACTCATCATCCTCATTTTTGTGCTGCCAAACTTTGCGCATACCACTTCCTTGCCTGGGAAGGATTTTCTGGTTCTGCTCACCTGGAAAAGCCCAATCATTCTTCAAGAACCAGCTCCAAGGTCACCTCCTCTATGAAGGCTCCCCTGAGAGAGGAGGGAACTGTCGTCTATACACTCAGTTATTCACCCACACATGCTTATTGAGTGCTGTCCGCACCCTTCAGCCAAGACCACCAGGAACATGCCAGCAATGAACTAAGGTGGGTTTATTACTCATTGATGGAAGGAAAACGTACTCCATGGGTCATCTCTGTAACAGAGTGTTACAGAGAACTTATTATAAGATTTGGGCTTTGGTTGGCTGATTTAGGGAGTGTCTAAGAAATCAAGAATCTGCTCTAAATTGGAAACCATCAGAGAGTGAGGGCAGTTCTATGACTGGGTTTGATGGGTGGCACAGTGACCTTGTTTTTGTCTTTGCATAGACAAAATTATGCAGTGACCTTGTTTTGTTGCACTTCATCATGGTTCAGAGTAAGTTTATCTGAGGTTGGTGTTCTGTGAGACTGTTCATGTGCAACAGGAGAACAAAATGGCCTGACTATGAGTGTCCGACCAGCTTGTAATACTATTACAGTCCACCTGTGATTATTTGTGGGTGTCGGGGGCTACTTTCTTTTTTCTTAGCACCTACAGTACAGCAGTTGTTGGGCTGTGATATTGTCTGTATGTCTGTTATATCACTCAGCATGTTGTATTGTGTAGCGACAGTGCTGGTATCTCTTGCCATTCGAACCCTCCCCGACAGTGAGGCGGCCATGGGATGTTGGTGGGACTGACCCCACCTCCAGCTTCACTGATGAGTCTTGATTTGTCTAGAACACCCCAGTGACTGGTTCTGGGATGGGCACTGCAGATGGTGTTTCCTGGAAATGGACACTGAGATTTGCATGCAGAATAGTTAGGGGGGAAGGCTCACAGGAAGGATGTAGCAGAGCGAGGGAAATCCAATGGCGCAGTGGGAGAGGTTGACCTGTTGTACGTTTGCAACAAAGGCTGCATCTGATCCTCTACGGGAGCTCTGGAGCTGGGACGTCCCTTCTGAGAGGTCTGAACTGAGACAGGACCAGGCTTTTGTACCCACCCATTGATCAGCCATTGGAGGCAGTTTCTTCCCAAAAGGGGCAGGCAGCTCCTTTGGGCTAGAGCAATGCCTAAAGAGGAACTCATTTACGAACTACCAACAACGATCACTCCCAGCAGTGGGTGATGAGAGTTTCAATCCTGAAAGGAAAATCTAGGGAACTATGACAAGTTGTGTTTATGGGAGAGAAGATGAAAGATAAGATAGGCAAATGCCCATCTGATTTTTTAAGAAAGAGGAAGGTAAATTCTGCAAGTGGTCTAGTTTCTTGATTATCTCACATCAGGTTCTAGAAGAGATGTTGAAATCTTAGTGAAGGAGAAGAAGCAATGTTTACCAGGATATGCTCATTAATAACAACAAAAAAGTGCAAAAATAGTCAAGGGTTTGCATGATGTGACATGACCATGGAATTCAATGTAATGGGGATAAACGAAAGATACTGTATTTGTTTCCAAAACACCAATGGCACACTTTTAGGATGTGACACGGCTTAGCAGTAGTCTGTGTGACAAAGGCAGAGAGATTTTATTTGAAAATAAATCCAATTTGAGTCACCTATGTGATGTGATCATGAAGAAAGCCACTGCAGTCCTGGGTTGCATTAAATTAAGCTTAGTTTGGTCTTGTGACTTACTGATTGATGTGCAAGTCTTATCTGATGACCTAAACAGAAACAGATCCTGTTTGAACACCCATTTTGAAAAATTAGTTGTCCTTCCTCCCTCAAACCTGGCAGAGTCTTATTGAGAAACCAGTATGTGTGATTCAGTCAAGGGTAGTACCTGCTTATGGATCACATTTGTGGCTGCATGGCGAGTAAGGTCCACCCAGGTTCAAGTGATCTGTCTGTCTATTCATGTGCCATTACCATGCTATATTAATTATAGAGGCATTTTGGTATATGACTATCTGAAAGAGCTAGTCCTCCTGCATAGCTCCTCCTTTTTAGTGTTTCTGAGAAGATTTTTGTTGGTGTCGGTGATCTATAGGTTCCTATCCTCTCTGACCCCTATCTCCTCATTTCACACGAGTTGAACATGGGTGTGGATGCGAAAAAGGAAACAGTGCTTCTGGGCATTCACCTCTGTCTCTCTCTCCCTGCCCCTACACTCCTCTTTCTCCAAGAGACTTGGTGAATGTGGGCTCTGTTGACAGACAGACACAATCTGACTTCCATTCTTGGCTCAACTGCTCATCCCCTGCAATCCTGGACAAGTCCCCTAAAATCCCTAAGCCTCAGTTTCCTCATCTATAAAGTGGGCAAATGACGCCTTCCACAGAGTGAGAATGAAGGGAAATGATATGCAGAAAGCACTTAGCCCAGAGCCTGGTACAGAGAAGGGGCTCCATAGATGGCAGCCATGTTCGCTGTTGTTCTTGTAGCAGATGGTGCTTTGTTATTATGGTTCCTGTTATTGTTAGCATCAGCGACTCCTTTATTTCCTTCCTTTTGATTCATGCATTTGAATGGGGAAAAGAAAGACATCTCCATTTTATCTAACCCTTCCTTGAAATCTAGCTTTTCCTTCTAGTAAGAATGCAGGCAGCAGACTGCAGTGGTGTTAGCATTGTGACTTTGTCACCATAGAAATCACAGATCTTTTCATATTACCTGATAGTCTCAAAACGTCTCCCATTGCTCTTTGAAAGGACAGTAGTTATTTGACCCGTCATCAGATCTTAGTACTTAAAGCACTGATGAAGGAGTACAAATATTACTATGACATACTGTTTAAATATTTGATAACCATAACAATGTAGTTGTTTTCTTTTATAGTTCTACGTATTTAAAACCTTATTATGAGAAGGTGTCTGTGGGCTTTACCTGCCTGCCAACAGGCACCATGGTGCATAAAGGGTTAAGGGCCCCTGCACTGGGGCCATGTTGCCTCTTCTGGCTGGTCAGCTCAGTTGGTTAAAGAGCAGTGAAGGTCACAGGGTCAGTTCACCTCACTTCATTCTATTCCTCAGCCCCAGAGGCTGGGCAGCATGTCCAGAGACACAGAACAGGGTAAGACCCACCAGAACAAGCCCATCTCTTTGGCAGGTAACAGAATGTCCTGTGGATGGCGGATTAGGCTTGGCATAGCATTATGGGAGGGGTGGGCTATTTGGATATGAAAGTTGATAGTTGGCAAAACATAATAAAGGGAGAAATGAATCGCTTGTAACTGATGGTAGGCCCTGTGACTGATCAGCAGTTCTTCATTCTGACTGTCTCTCTCAGTCCAGGCTTTTTGTTCTCCGTCAAGTAAGAATACTTCCTATTCCTTTCTGTCCTCATCCCCACTCATCTCTTTCTCCATCTTGTCTTTGCTTCTCTCTCTTTCTCTCATTTTCCTCCTTTTTTCCCCTTCTCTAATTCCCTTTCCCCCACTTCTTCAGGAGAGAAGCAATAGAAAATTCTGAATTTAGTATTGGGCACAGAGTGGACATTCTTTTCCATGCCTGACCTCGTATTCTTGACACTGACACTTGGCTTTGAGCCTGTCCTCGTGCCCCTTGCTGTCATCACACGCCCATGCGTGTGTGCAGGCAGACACACACGCGCACACTCTGCATCTCTTTCTCTCTGACACACACTCACACCTCAGAAAGATTATATTTATAATACCCTAGGGTATTTCCAAATGCCAGTATTCGTTTTGGGAGCACACTTGTCTCTGTTGCTTGGAACAGACTGAATTTTCCACTGGCTCAGAGTTTTGAAGTTCTTCCGGCTGAGGGAGGAGTGAGAGACTCCAGGGGACCAGCCATATGTCAGAGCGCTATCAACTTTCTGCTCAGAGGGTCGTGCTCACTAGAGCAGAACATTTGTTGAAGGATTCACAGCCGCATCTGGCCCAAGCAGCTCATGTTGGGTCTTTTAAAATAAAACTTGCTGGGGGACAGGGCTTCTAGAGTGGAGAGACCAGGTGTCGAGTGAGAATAGACCCTACCAGGCTGACACAGGCCATCAGAATAGATGTTTCTGAGGCCCAGAGAAGAGGAGGGTTTTGAAACCAACAAATCCCCAAAGGACAGATTATAAGTTTCACTCAATGTCTGTGCATTAATTGGAATTCACTTTCAATTTGGAGTGGCAGCTGAAGGCTCTCATTTCTCAAAACTGGAATCAAGGCTGCCTTTATGCAAAGGCAGATTTGAGCAGTTCCTCTCCTCTTCCTTGAATTTAGCTGTTCCATGAAATATCCTTAAAGGAGTTCAAAAACAGCCATTCCACAATTAGAGCTATGGCTTGAAATCCTCATTCCTGTGAGAGTTGACTCACTGACTTTAATTCACACTAAAGTGTGAATGACTAACCCAAGATTCTTTCCTTTCTTGCAAACAGGTTTATTAAATAAGAAATATGGGTAAGAAAAAAAAAAAAAGAAATATAGGTAAGAGAGACGGGGAGAGGTTCACAGAGAAAGAGAGGAAGGGAGAGAGAGAGATGCAGATGTCTGAGAGGAAATTGGATGGAAGGACATAGAAAAATGGGATACTGGAGATTTTGTAACTTTATAAATTTTTTAACTTTATAACTTTATGGATTTCAGAGTCTGTCCCAATTAATTTTCAGGAGGCCATTACTTAGCTTAATTATGGATAAGTTTTTAGCACTCACTTTCAAACTGGACTTTATATTGATTGGTTTTCTTAGCCTCATATGAGAAGCTCTTTAGTGGGTAAAATGGGAAGATGGCAAGAGAGAGGAGGAGGCACTGAAATGAATCAGAACCTTTGGTCAGAGGATGATGTTTCATCACCTTCCATGTCATTTCATCAGATGTCATTTCAAACCAGTTAAAAATGCTCTTCCCTTCTACTTCACAGTAAACAAATCTAGGGAGAATTCTTTCACTTCCCCAAATCACCATTCTTTAAGTGGAATTTGTTTGAACAGTTTGATATTGATTTCTAGTCCGGCTTCCATTTGGTTCCTATACAGGTCACTAAGCAAAAGGGAATAATATGATGTCACATGTTTCCACATATAAATGTCACCTGATGTTAGCTGTTCAGTGAGCTCCGAAGTCAAAAGAAGGGTTACCGCCAGCAGAGAAGTATCACTTCCCACACAGGATGTGCTGTACCACACGTACATGTATCGCATTCATTAAGCAGTTCCTGGAGGTTTTCATGAACTCGTTAGCAGGGTGTGTGTAAGCTTTGCGGGGAAAGTCACTTTATACTCAGCCCAGCTTCTTAGCTCCCTATGCAAGAAGGTCAAGGACGTGGAAGAGGAGGAGATGGGTCCCAGGGCACCCTCGGCCTTGAGAAGCTTCTCCCTCTGACATCTGGAAGGGAAGAGGGTGGTTGAGTTCAAGGTTGCTGCCCTCAGACAGAGAGCCTGGAGAGAAATTTTCTTCAGATTCCTCTCCCTTTGGCATGACAGTGAGGCTCCAGCTCCAGAGTGGTGGGCTTGGTCTCTTTCTGTTAAGTTGGAAGATAAAGGTTGGTCAGAAATGTCTGTCTGATTAATTCCTAGTCTTTTTGACTTTAAAGATGAAACTGCAACATTTTAGTACTGTCAACTCAAGCATTATATGTTTTATACTTGTCTGTTTTATTATTTTCTTGCTTATTCTGGACAATAACATCGTTTCCTTTTTACTGTTCAGTCTGGACATACCTCGTGATCTCCCATTGTAACTCTCGCTGACATTTATCCTGAGCTTTCACAGTGGCTCTCACAGTGTGGTCCCTGACCAGCTGCATCAGCATCCCCTGCCTGGGAAGTTAGAAATGCAAATTCTCAGACCTTATCCGGGATCTAAAGAATGGAACCTCTGGGAGTGAGGCCAGTAATCGGTGTTTCAACAGGCACTCCAGGTGGTGCTGATAGACCCTCAAGTTTTAGAGCCACTAACTTTGAGTTAGTGAGTTTTTCATTCGTTTAGTAGCAACACTCCTACATGTATTCTCTCAGATGTCACATTGACCCACCTCTGCTTTAGAGCGGGAGAAATGGAGGCTTAGAGATGTGATGGGGAGGGTCCAGAATCAGGCTACTCTCCTCCTGGGGTTTTTCTTTCTCCTCTGCATTTCAGAGTTTATCACAGGATGCCTCTGCCTCTGCTGGCCCAGGGGAAGGGAGCTGTCCTAGAACACCACTCAGAACACTGCCCCCACGGCCTCAGGAAGGATCGCTGCTCAGGCTGTTGAGAGACAGCTGATTGACAGCTGGCCTCATCTGCTACCTCGGCATCCTGGCTCCAGGGAGCTCTCCTTCTCCTCTTAATCTCTGTCCCCCTCTCTCTGTGCTGTTGCACCTGCCGAGATCAGCGGAGCCGCTCTGGCTGCCTGTCTTTGGAGAGGAGCTGTGTGGTCTGAGAAAGTTGGGTGGATGGAAAGGCCTGCTCTTGGAAATGGGCTCTCTTCAGGTTCAAAGTCTTGGGAGTCTGTCCACTAGGGCATGGGGCAAAAGCTTGTGTGTTTATATAGGGCATGGACTTGGAGTCAGGACAGGAGTTTTAGGAGCAGAAAGGGGATTTTGTTGTGTTTTTGTCTTTATGCTGATTCTTTCAGGGAAGTTGAGTAGTGTGATGGAGAAATCTATGACAAGAGAAAAAAACCAATTGTAGTGAAGTCAATGTAGGTTCACTTTCACTTGTAAATATATTACTTCCATTTGTTGTTACACCATTCATGAGTTTCATACATATAACCTTAGATTGAGAATCCTTTTTATGAACAATCGTTGTTGCTTCCTTTCAGTGAGGCTCAGAAGCTTCGTAGCTGTCAGTGTGGTGTAGGTTCTGGCTGCCATTCACAGGGTAGGTGGTGGCCTCCTGTTAGTTGATAATTACTGATGGACAACATGTGCCCCTCATTCTGTGGCGCCCACACACACAGGCACACACATGCATACACACACGCACTACACACACGGAACCCCTTATGTCTTTTTAACTTCCAAAAGTCTTTGTACATAAAATTTGCCTTAACCTAAAGTTTAAATAAAAATTCTGAAATAATGGATGAAATCCATTCAGGCAGCTTGATGGTTTAAAGCAAGGCTGATCTTCCTGCTTTTTGAAAAGCTTATTTCCAGAAATAAAGCTAAGTGGGCAAAGGAAGACCTATTTGTCCCTGCTGACTAGGAAACAAAACTGCACATATTAAATGATGTCTCCAAGGTGCTATACTGCTTGGAAAGAGATGCCATAGACGCCCAGGCTTTTCATGTTAAGACTGAACACATAGTCACGATGTGAATTAGGCAAGGCCATGGTAAAATTGACTGAAAATGAGTCAGCAGGACTTTGTAAGCCATTCCTTCCCCTAATAAAACATCTCCCTCCCTAATAAAACATCTCTTTTCTCTCTCTTTTGACCTTGAGCAGTCTGTAAAGGACAATGTTCTTCCTTTGGGATTATCTAATCTCTAAGAGAAAGTGCCTTTGCCCTCATATATTGCTAGTGGGAATGTAAAATGGTACAGCTGCTGTAGAAACACTTTGGCAATTCCTCAATAAGTTAAACAGAAAGCTATTATGTGTGTTTATGACCCAGAATATTCCACTCCTAGGTATATAATCCTAAGATCATTGAAAACGTACATTCATACAAAAACTTGTACATGAATGTTCATAGTGACAGTATTCATAATAACTAAAACGTGGAAACAACCCAAATGTCCATCAACTGAGGAAAAGATAAATATTGTATCCATACAATGGAATATTACTCCACCATAAAAAGGAATGATGTGTGGACACATGCCATGACACGCATGAACCTTGGAAACATAATGTTAAGTAAAAGAAGTCAGAGACAAAGGGCTGCATACTGTATGATTCTGTTTGTATGAAATGTCTAGAACAAGTAAATCCATGGAGACGAAAAGTAGATTAGTGGTTGCCAGAGCCTAATGGGAGAGGAGAAATGGGGAGTGACTGTTAATGGTAGTGAGCTTCTTTTTAGGGTGATGAAAATACTCTGGAATTATATAGTGAAGATGGCCATACAATATGATTATACTAAAAACTCCTGCATTGTGTACTTTAAAATAGTGAAGTTTATGGTATGTGAATTGTATCTCAGTTTTTAAAAAAGCCTTAACAAGATTCTGCCACTTTATTTTATTTTTATCTTTTTCGATTAAGACAGGTTAGTAGAATGCCTCTCAACCTTGGCCCCTGAGGAAGTGAGCTGAGTGCTCTCTTTTGCCCTTCTTGATCTCCTGTCAGATATGGAGTGCTGGAAATGGAGGAGCAGATAATGAGAACTCAGAGGAGTGCAGGAAAGAAATAAAGAGTTGGATGGGTCAGCTGCAGTCTTTAGGAAAGAGCTGTACTCTGTGCATTTACTCAGTCAACAGGATCCCCTGGAGCCTTTTCATGGGCTGAATGTTGTGTGATTATTAACATGAGTAAGACCAAGTCTCTGCCGTCATGAAGGTTAGGTTAAGACAGATGTGTTAAGGAAACAGTCATAATTCAAAATGATCCACCTACCACAGGAATGTCCTAGAGATTCTGAATTGACAGGAGAACTTGTGGAAGAGATTGGAGTGGGGAGGCTGTCCTCCCAGCCTTATCAACAAGAATAAAGGGGCAGAAGTAGGAATGGTGGTGTGTGTTTGGGGCGGATGGGGAAATGGCCAGAGTTTCATTGACATCCTTAAGGCAAGTAATTACTCAACTCTGCTTTATCTTTTGTAAAACTTCTTTCTAAAGGTTATATATGCACTGGCAAAAGTTGTGAACAATACAAGAGGGAACACAGTGGATAGTCATCTCCCTGCACCCTTTCTTCTAATTGTTCTCTGCAGATGGAACTGTCTTCAGATAGTCTTAAATAAAACTTCTGACCCCAGCCAACAAAACCCTACACAATCTAACCCCTGCTTAGACTTTACCAACCCTGCTGAATTGGGGGGTGAATTGTGTCACCCCCCCACCCCCCAAAATTTATATTTTGAAGGCCCAAACCCTAATACCTCAGAATGTGACTGTTTGGGGGAAATAGGGTATTTAAAGAAGTAATTAAGGTAAAATGGAGTGACACGAGTGGGCCCAAATCCAATGTGACTGGTGTCCTTTTAAGGAAAAGAGATTAGAAGAAGGATGGGCACAGAGGAAAGACCATTTGAAGACAGAGGGAGAAGGCAGCCATCTATAAGGCAATGAGAGCCATTGGAAACTATTTTTTTTTTTTTAAGATTTATTTATTTATTTGAGAGAGAGAGAGAGAGGGAGTGTGAGCTAGTGGTGGGGAGGGGCAGGGGAAGGGAATTTTCAAGCATACTCCCTGCTGAGTGCGGAGCCTGTTGCAGGGCTTGATCCCACAACCCATGAGACCAGGACCTGAGCTGAAACCAAGTGTCTGAAGCTTAACCTACTGAGCTACCCAGGCGCCTTGCCACTGGAAGCTTTTAAGCAGGGCGTCTACAGATCTGACTAATGTTTGGGAGTTAGTTTCTCTGGAGATCCCAGCAAGGAGAACTAAAGCCCCACTGGCCCCAGGCCCAGAGGTGATCTTCCCTATTAACCCAGGGCCTGGATTAAATTTTCTTTATGCTGTTCACTGTTCTTGTTTTTCAGCAGAGTTTGCACAAAAAGAAAACAACACAGTCAGGATAGCATGCTTCAGTACTCCAAACAAATTCTGAAACACATAAAGGTTCAACCATAAATACACATTTTGCAAGACTCTCTGATCTATTTATGTCACAAAAATCTCGTAAATAGAGGAACTGGATCAACAGCAAACAGCCATTGTTGACTTGGTTTTCATGATGGCTCGTGTGCCACAGGATTGTTATGAAGAGAGATTTCTGTGTGGGGGTGTCTTTCTGTGCTCATCAGTGGATTTTGTTTTTTCATGTGGGTCAAGATCTCTAGCCATAAACAAAGAGAAAATGTTGGCCTTAGAAATATCTACTTTACTTGGTTAATAAGCAGAGCCGAAACTGGAAAAATAATTTTGTTTTGTAAACATAAGCTTGTTGTTCAGTTAGTGCAAAGCCTAACGCTTGCAAAATGCTAAGGGGACGTGGTCCCCATGGGCTAGCGTTTAAAATGGCTTTGGAAGAATAGAAACAGCAGCCCTGTTTATTGTGCAAATGTAGGGAATGTCAAAGCCAAATCGTCAAAATTATTTTCAACAACCATATGCCATTTATGAGCTGTGAGGTACCTACTTCAACAAAACTCTTTCAAGTTTAAAGGGAGAAAAAGTCTCTTTTTATGCCTCTAAAGACAGCATCAAAATTAACATCTGAGTTATAAAAATAGTCCATGAAACAGATGACTTGATTCTATGACTTGATACTTTACCAGATAAAATTCCAAGTGAATCTCTCTTCTCTTTTGCATTTTTAAGAGCTGTTTCCCTTCTCTGGTTTGGTCCTCTGGTTAATGTGTTGAGGCAGGCCCTTGTCAGCCAGATGGAATATAATCTATATTTAGAGCTTCCATTAGCTCTTCCGCGTGAATGTGCTACCACTTCCTAATTTCAACACAAATATTCTATGAGAGTGGATTGCCATTTATGTTATTGGTGTGTAATAAAGTCAAATATGCTAATATATCTTCTTTTTCATGGAGCTTTAAAAAAAACTCATGAATATTCCCTTTTTGTCGGTTACCTATTGATAAATGGGAAGTTGTTAACTTGGTAACATTTGCCAGCTTTCAGACTGGTCAGCCTTAGTTCTGGTTTCTCTCCACATCCCTTCCAAGCTGGTTTGGATGCTGTTTAATACTTTCTTTTCAGTTTGTGGGAGTTCAGCAACCCAACTAACCTTGAGAATGGAGGAATGAGAAATGGAACCAGTCCATCTTTGGCAAAAAGGTTCATTTTGCCGGAGAAGTTCTTTTTCTCTAAAGTAAGAAATTATTGTGTTATCCCAAAGGCACAGCTATTGTGCTAAAGTGCTGCAGAAAGCTTCATGCTGAACTTTTCTCAAATCCACTGAGCGTTAATGAAAGTTTGAGGGTAGTAGAATTCCAAAGAGAAGTACTCTGTTTTTTATCACTGTTTCCCCAAACAATATAGTGGAAAGCTCCGATGATGATTATAAAAATAACAACTCCCCTTGCTTGTGCTAGAAAGAATATAAAGCGGTTTCACAAACTTTCTGCATTAAATCAGAATAATCCCCCTGGTGTCCTCTGGCAAAGACCTCTTCGGGGCTAATGGAATGCTGGCATTGTCATCAGGATCCTGGGAGTGAGGCCTTGGGCCAGGTCTTGGGATTTTAATAAACATAGCATAAGGAAAACCTTCTGGAATCAGAGTCTTTAACAAAACAAAACCAAAATCTAAGGCTACAATTATTCAAAGGCTTATTTGGATCTTGGAAAGGAGATGAGGAACCTACAGAGGGCTTTCTGTGTCGGCTGGAGAAGGCAGAGAACCACGTTCAAGCTTGTTCTCAATCATAGCAGCTATTCGTACTCAGTAGGAATATCGGCTATGTGGTTTGTCACATGAACGAAAAGATCAGGGCTTCAGCGGAGTGGCCAGAAAAATTGGGCTGTGTCATTTCCAGCCACTGGGGTCAGCACAGAAGATCAGACATGGATGTCGACTGTTTGCTCTGTTACAGCTCAGCAGAGACAAGCTTCTTGCTACCATGTCACATGACCCCTGGTTGGAGACGATAAGTGAAGACCCCAGGTCACACCAATAATTCTCAGTCCCAGCTCCTGCTGTTTTTATGGTGCCTTTGTTTTCCCCTCACAACTGGCCTGCAGCCACTGCTGGATGCTACTTTTCGGACTGCTTTTCTCCACGTCCCTCCTGGGCCTCAGTGACTCTTGACTCTGATTCCAGTGTGTGGGTTCCCCCCCACCCCGCCCCCTGCCATCTCAGCGGTTCTCTGACCCCAGCTAGGTGTCCTACAATTCAACTCAATTCTGACAGTATGTGCCCGGAGATAGTGTGAGATCCTATAGGAAAGGGTTCAGTCCCGCTGCCATCTGGTTCCCAACTTGCGGTGCCAGGCGCAAGCCCAGGTTGTCACCTGTGCTTCTGACTGGCTGGCTATAGATTGGAGGTTCCAACAACTCCCTTCTTGGGTTCGTTAATTGGCTAGAGTGGCTTACAGGACTCAGAGAAACATTTTACTTACTAGTTTATTAGTTTATTGTAAGAGTTTATAACTCAGGAACAGCCAGATGGAAGAGATGCAAGGGCAAGATATGTGGGAAGCGCTGCAGAGCTTCCATACCTTCCCGTCTCCAGGAGCCCTGTCTCCCAGCACCGTAGTTGGGGCACACAGGTGCAAGAGCACCTGGCTCAGGGGGTCCCCAACAGACTAGGTTCGGCCACTTGCCACTGTCAAAATCCAAAGGCAGGGAGATGAGCGGGGGTGAAACAAGAAAGGGATTTATTTCAGTGAGACCAGACACAGCGGACTAGTGTCTCCAAAGCGCTGAAAATACTTCTAAGTTTCTGTAAGGAAAATGTGGGACAAAGGTCAGTGAGTACACGCAGGTGGGCAATAAAGGTCAGGTTGATCATTGTCTTGGGGTCAATTACTTGGGGTCTTGCTGGCTCAGGTTAGTCCGTACTGCCTGAGGGGGCAGTTTCTGTTCCCATCACAGGGTGCTTTGTCCAAAGGGTCTTTTGCCTGAGTTAAGAGATAAGCTGGAAAGAACTTAATCAATTACAAAGCACAGACTGACGTCAAAATGGAGGTAGTTGACGTCCTCCTCCAGCACCTCCATGCATACACCCACCTGAAGGTCTTCAAAGCCTGTCCTTTTGGGTATTTACGGAGGCTTCATTACACAGGCATGATTGACTCAATCAGTGGCTATTGGCGATTGATTCATCCTCCAGCCCCGCCCCCTCCCCAAAGGTTGGGGTTGGGGGTGAGGTGGGACTGAAAGTTCTAACCCTCAAATCATACCGTTGGCTCCACTGGCAACCAGCCCCCAACCTTAGGTGCTTTCCAAATGTCACCCATTAACATCACAAAAGACACCTAGATCGCTCTCATCACAGGAAATTTGAAGGGTTTTAGGAGGTCTATGTCAGGAATGGGACAATGACCAAATATATATTTCTTGTTATAAATCACAATATCACAGCCTGTCTTTCTGAAATTGTCACCTAAATGTTGCCATTCCCCTGGGTGTGCCCTATAAACCTATCCGTTCTCACTTTATCTCTAGATCAGAACTCTTTCTCTGGGGGCGCCTGGATGGCTCAGTAGTTAAGTGTCTGCCTTCAGCTCAAGTCATGATCCCAAGGTCCTGGAATCGAGCCCCGTATTGGGCTCTCTGGTCTGAGGGAAGCCTGCTTCTCCCTCTCCCACTCCCCCTACTTGTGTTCCCTCTCTCGCTGTGTCTTTCTCTGTCAAATAAATAAATAAAATCTTTAAGAAAAAAAAAAGAACTCTTTCTCTGGTTTCATAGATGTCTCATAGTCAGCATGATTGATCTAAATTCATGATGCTCCCACCCCCGAGATTATGTCTTCTCCTGAGAGCTGCGTCTCTACTAGTGACCGAGATTCAGTGTGCTCGTGATATTCCAGGCTCTGTTCCAAGCATCTGACATGCTTTACCTCATTTCACCTTTGCGAGACTCCAGTACAGAAGGTACAGATATTCTCCCATTCCACACATCTGAACACAGAGTGATTTGGTACCAAGCCCCAGGTTCAACAGCTAGTTGTGGGTAGAGCTGGGGTTTGGCTGCAGGTTGTGTAAACCATAACTCTGCTGTACTGCTTGCTGTTTGCATTTCCCCAGGTCAGAAACCCGGTCAGCCTTTTTGATGCCTCCTTCTCCCTTGGTTGCCACTTCCAATCCCATGCCTGTCCCATCACTCTTACCTCCTGAATAACTTCACTGTCACCACCACTGTCCAAGCTATTGCTTCCTAAATGGACACACGCAATGGCCTCCTAATAGCTCTTCCTACCTTTCTCTCTTTTCTCCTTCCTGCCCCATGTACTTCCCACATTACAACCAAAGAAATCTCTCTAAATCATAAATTCAGTTGTGTCCCTCTGCTAACTAACATGCTCCAGTGGTTTCCTATTGTCCTCGGGTCAGAGCCTGTTAAAAGATAAACTGGGGCATAGTAAAAGTTTTTAAAGTTTATTTGAGCAAAAATCCATTCAAATTGGAATAGAATCCCAAACTGGAAGTGTTTAGGAGCACTCTACCAACAGGAGCCAGGAGAAAGACTTACACAGAGCAGGTGCAGAAGCAAAGAAAGGAACTTACTTGATTGGCTGAATCTTTAAGCCTAGTTGGCTGTTTGTGATTGGTTGTCCTTAAGTTTCGATTTCTTAACTTTGAGGCATTTACAGGCTTAGATTTAGGTTTGCTTATGTCAGTCACCCTGGCATTTAGAGCCACTTCAGTCTAATGGCCTCCTTTTAAAAACTAATTTAACACCCTTAACATTACTTAAAAGGCATGGTCTGGCTCTGTTCTCCCTTCCAGTCTCATTCTTCTTCCCAGACTCACCCCTCACCTTGTGCTGTCCACGTGTTCTGGTCTTTCTGAACCTCTTTCCTTTTGTGGTTTTTAGAAGGACACCTGCTGTCTCTTACCTCTTGGCCACTGAGCTGTCTGTTCCCCTTGCCTGAAACACCTTTCCCTTCTGCTTTACCTGGTTTACTTGTACTCATCTCATCCTTAAGCTTTCAGGATCTCCTCCCTAAGATCCTAGCAAGGGAATTTGGGGCCTTGGCTATGTGTTCCAGAATAGCTGCCACTTGCTGTGTGCCTGGTTCTGTTTGGAGCATTTAATTTCACAACAAGCCTGTGAGGTAGGTACAGTTATCATGTAGTAGATGAAGAAGTGGAAGCACAAAATGTTTCTGTCATAGTCCATCAGGAAAACCGATGCTACTCTAGTAGTTCACCAGAGGAAATTCGATACAGGGCTCTACCACAAGGGTATTGCAAGAGCACAAAAGGCAGATAGTAGGTCGGCAAGACAGCCTGGGAAGGAGCAATAGTAGGAAGCTGCTGCTGCAAGTTACAGGGATGGGGTGGGGTGCAAGAGGGAGGTGATGTCACCAGAGCTGAGGTTCTGGGGCTGCCCAACAGGAATTGAACCCAGGGGGAAAGAAAGGAATTGGAACCCAGGAGGAGATGCAGCCATGCTAGAGTGGCTGCCCCAAACAGAGAGGGAATGAAACACCCTGACATTTCTCTCTGCCAGTGCTTCCCATTGGCTGAGCTAACGAGACACTCAGTGGCTGAAACGTAGTTCTCAGAAGTCATGGGGAAGATGGGGAATGGATCGAGAGCAAATTGGCAGGAGACAGACCCAGAGAAGTTAAAGTAATTAGCCCAAGGTCACACAACTTCTAGGGAGGGCCCAGATAGTTTGTCCCCAGAGTGTGCACCCATAATGACTGCTATGTATTGCCTCTCTGAGAATCTTAGGCAAGGCACTGAATCCCTCTGCCTTAGATGTACAAAATGCAGATAATAGTAGTATCCTCTGTATAGGGCTATAAAAAAGATTAAATGAATTAAAATGTGTCAAATACTTTGGACAGTGCCAGCATAACATATGCATAGTCAATTTTGGCCACCATGACAGAGACAAGTATCTCAGGAGAAGGCAGTGGTCTGCGGGTGGAAGCCATGCCCAGTACTGTTGTAAGCTTTTCCTCTAGAACGTAATCGCTAATCTCCATTTTACAGATGATAATACTGAAGCCCCAGGAGTCTGTGTTGTCCTAAGTGACATAGCAAAAATGGAGGTAGGACTCAGGAATTAGATCCAGAGCCTGTGTGTTTAGCCACCATATTGAAATTCCTAGATAATAGACAGCTAAACTGAAGAGTGTGGCACAGTCTATACCTTTTGCCTCTCTTACCTTAGGACTAGCTCAGTGCCTGGAGCCTGGAAGGTACTCCCTGCATGTCTGCTTCATGAGTTTTAAATGGGTTGAAGATTTGCTGGTGCGCAGGGAGAGGGAATGTTTCCAGACTCGTTTCTGGACTTCTCAGTCAGCTGTGAAGTGTCCAGTCATGAGTTGCAGGCACAGCCTCTCTTCAGGGATGGATTCTAGGTTGTCTTCATAGTTTATCCCCAGGAATCCCAGCCTTGCCATTTTATCTAGTCCTGGTCTTCTTCTGACTCTCCCTTCCCAGAGGCCATCCAGTTTTCTACCTCACTGAGTGTTCCAGGTGACCAAGGCTAAGAGTCAGAATGGGGAAAATTGCAACGGGACAATGTAAGAGAAAATAAAATGGGGTAAAAGGTCACCATTGGAGAGTTCTCCAGGACACTTAAAGATCATAATTTGGAAACACATCTGGACGTACGATGGGACTGAGAATTACTTCCTTGCTAGGACACATTATTTCTATTTTTATCTGTGTAATCGACTTGGTGTATGAAGTGGAAGCAAATCACTCTTCTCTGCCTGTTTCCCCACATAAGAAGACAAAGATAATTGCCACCAAATGTTGGAAAGGCTATACTGGATTAATTACTGCCTCAAATTTTGGCATGAGGATATTGGCTAAAGCTCAGTTTTTGATCCATTCACAACAGTATGCTTTGGGGATGCTGCCCTTCCTAAATTTTCTCTTATCTTGCCAGCTGAAAGAGTTGGTCTTCTTGTGAGATGCCAGTCTGTATTTATTTAGCAAGTAATATGAATTATGTACCTGATAATGGTTCCCTTTTTCCTTTGGCAGTGTACAAAGTGCTGAGTCAAACTGCTAAGTGCTTGGAAGCATGTAGAATTTTCAAGGCATATGTCCTAACCTCGCCACGGCCATGCGCTTTCTATTCTATTTTCTTTTCTTTTTTTTTTTTTAAAGATTTTATTTATTTATTCATGAGAGACAGAGAGAGAGAGGCAGAGGGAGAAGCAGGCTCCCAAGGAGCAGAGAGCCCGATGCGGGACTCGATCCCAGGACCCTGGGATCATGACCTGAGCCGAAGGCAGACGCTCAACCATCTGAGCCACCCAAGCGCCCTCTATTCTATTTTCTTTGCCTCCCCCCCTCATTTATATTTAGTGGATTGTATCTTGCTGAATTGTATGTATCTTTGTAAGCCACCCACAGTCCTTCCTGGAACAACACAGACAAATAGATATGGACTCAAATGTTTTTATCGTAGACTTGATTCTTCACTTTTAGTGTAGTACATTGAGTTACTGACAAGCATCATTGTCCCATTACTTTCTTAATGAACTAATGTAGCAGAGGCCTTTTTAAGGCAAAAGTTAAATATTAAGTTCCAGGGTTCCTAGCTGAGAGAAGTTGTAATTTTATTTTATTTTATTTTTTTAAGATTTTATTTATTTATTCAACAGAGAGACACAGCAAGAGAGGGAACACAGGAGGGGGGGTGGGAGAGGGAGAAGCAGGCTTCCTGCTGAGCAGAGTCTGATGCGGGGTTTGACCCCAGGGTCCTGCGATCAGGACCCAAGCCGAAGGAAGACGCCCAACGACTGAGCCACCCAGGAGCCCCAGAAGTTGTAATTTTAGTACTGGTTGATCAAGAAATATATTTTGAGTGGTTGCCAGGGGCAGGGGGTAGGAAGCGAGTGAAATGGATGAAGGGGGTCAAAGGTACAAACTTCCATGTGTGGCATGGTGATGATAGTTAATAATACTGAACTGTATATTTGAAAGTTGATAAGAAAGTAGATCTTGAAAGTTCTCATCACAAGAAATAAAATTTGTGGGGCACCTGATGGCGCAGGCGGTTAAGTGTCCAACTCTTGATTTTTGGCTCAGGTCATGATCTCAGGGTTGTGAGATTGAGCACCTCATTGGGCTCTACACACAACCGGGAGTCTGCTTGAGATTCTCTCCAGCTCCCTCTGCCCCTCCCCCTGCTTACGTGTGTTCTCTCTCTAAAATAAGTAAATAAAATCTTTAAAAAAAAAGAAAAGAAAAATTTTGTAACTATGTGAGGTGATGGATGTTAACTAAACTTACTGTGGTGATAATTTCATAGTATATACAAATACCAAAACATTATGTTGTACACCTAAAACGAATACAATGTTATATGTCCATTATGTCTCAATACAAAAATATACAAATGACCAAAAAAATCAGATACACATTTCAACAATAATTGAGTCATCAGAAATGATAGTGAGTGACCAGGAAGTTGTGTTTGCTGAAATGAAAAGTATCAGATGTGAGGCAGTCCTGATGTTTTAATACTGGCTTGTTATACACATGCCTATCCATTACACTTAATTATATTTTGGCTTTTGCTTTTGTAAAATATAGACACAGTATACAGTAGAGATGAAAGAAAGGAAATTATTTGAGTAAGTAGATTAATACAAATAAATACAATTTAATACAAATTAATCAATATAGATTAATACCAATAAATCCACGATGGTCAGGGCTGAAAAAAAAAAAGAAAAAAACATACACTGAAAATCTACTTGATTTTGCTAAAGTTTTAAAATGAGTTTTTATTTTATTAATACCTAATACAGAAATAAAATTAATGAATTTATAATTTATCAATTATATCTTAATAATCATAACCAATCCATATACATTTGGAAAAATAGTTGCATATACACATGGTGAGAACAAGGTCTTCATTGGGTAATCATTGGGTAATAATGTATGTTGAGCATATTGAGTAGAAGACCCCATGAAGGACTTCATAGTGCCCCAGAGGCTGATCATTCCTGCTAGGAATCTGGCTTTCAACCTGTACTCTGTTTTCAAGGCATATTTGGTTAGGTGCTAGTGCCCCCAGGTATGCACTAGAGTGTTTCCTTTTCATGAAAAATGGAAAACAATTGGCTCATTCTCAACCTTTACTGATAAGAGTTTCCCTTCTACCTTGCCAGACATGCATCAAAATCACTTCATTAAATTTGAATGATGTTTAAATCAGTACATATTTGTACTGAGATTTTAAACTTGTTAAATGCTCTGATACAATACTTTCTTTTTGTCAACTGTATATAATTTAACACTATTCCTATTAAAGAATAGATCTAAGAGGGTGAGGATCTCATTTTGTAAAAAGGAAACTGTAGGGAAGTGAATGGCTTCACTGAGGTCATGTTTCTAGGGAGAGACTGACTTGAGACTAGACCTTTATTTCTTAAAATGAATTCTGTTGCTTTTTCCTTTATCTTATGTTGACTAAGGGCTGTCTCTTTTTAAAAAAAAAATTTTTTTTAAGTAAACAAGTTCCCAGTGACCCCTTCATCTCTCATCCCCCACCCAATGAAATATCAGTCCTGTGTACAGACAGACCTGTGTCTCTCTATTCTTCAACATCTATGCCTCCCACTGGGGTCTTGAAATCCCTCTACCCTGTACATACATTAAGAAATCAAGATTATTCACTCCAGACAGCAGCTTTTCTGCTATGCTAGATTAGCTCTTTCATGAACAAAAACTGGCACATCTGATCTTTAGGATTTTTGTAGTTGTTTAATGGAATTTATTGAAAGCAACTCAGCAAAGCAGCGTTTCTAAGGGTAACCAGGCCCCAGGAAAAGCCCGTGCTTAAACCCCAACATTAAATAGCATTCCCTGAAAGGCCCTCTGAATGAGGTCTGAATAGTCTCCCCTGCAGACACTTCCCAGGCCTGGGGGAGAGCTGGAGGGATCCATTTTATTTATCTCCTCGTGGATTTTTTCCTTAGCCCCTGACAAGGGTTAATTCTAAATGATAAATCCAACCTGCTTTCTGCAGATCCCTGAGGAAATTTTGAGAGAGAATGCAAATTGTTTTGTGAACTGAAAACCAAGTAGCTCATGTTTGGCTAAAGATGAAAGAAAAAGAAAAAAGAAAAGAAAAACTCATGAGGAGAAACAAAATGGAACACTGGTACTCTTTCTTCCCTATGGGCAGTACAGGGTATGGGAGGACAGGGGGAGGGGGTGGGAGTGTAAAGGAGGCAGCTGAGTTTATTTTTAACACAAGTTAAAGGCATACTCTGTGTTCTTTCCTTTTAAAAATAGACATTTAACCTCTTGAAGCATTTTGACTCTATTCTCCCTGTGGGGTAATACCCCTTTTGTGGCTGGCAACTCCCACTGGATCTTTTCCCATTACAGGCTTACAGGCCAAGTAGTTAGCAGGATGGAAAAACCCCAGAATATTTCTTCGGAGAGCTCTCCATCAGCATATGCACATAGCTCCTGTGTGCAGAAAGGCTTATAAACCCTGGCTGCGTACATGGACCTTGAGCTTTACTGCATCTTTCAAAACTTGGTGGCTAGGAAAAAAATGTCCTCTTTTTAAAATAGTCTGAGTTAGTAAAATAATGGACATAGTCTTCTTGAAGTCCATTCTAATGAAAGACACAACACAACACACACAGACACCCCCCCCCCCATAAAATTAGATCTGTATGAGTAGATAGGCTAATAGCTAATCTCTGACACTGATTGTGGGCTTACAATTTGGCAGGCACTGTTTCATATGCATTTAAAACTTTGAACAATGCTCTCAATTTTACCGTCCCATTTTACAGATGAAGAAACTTAGGCTCAGGACTATTCAGTAACTTAGGAAGATTATAAAGTCAGTGAGCGGTTTGGGGAAAGGAATTCAAATTCAGGCAGTCAGGCAGATCGAGTCCACTGCTACCCCATATGGTAACTCCATAATTAGAAGAGGAGCCCCCGCTTCCATTGGTTGAAAAGTTATCAAATACTGATTTTGTTAGAACAAGACATTTTATTACCACTTGCAAGACAGCTGTCATAGTAAAAATGCAAATCTACAGTGTTGACAACATGAAGGAAGACCCCTTGGATTTGAAACCCTTGTGCTATGCACAACCTGCACAGATGTACATGGTGGCCCCACATACACACAAACACACAAACCTCATAAACTGCAGGCATGGCAGTTTATAAAGAAAGAAATAAACTTTTAATTTAAAAGGAGAGGGACTAGTCTTTCGGAGGTAAATAGACTGATTTGATGTTAGTAACAGCTCTTCTACATGCCTCAGTCTAGAATGAGTACAAATCATATGAGAAACTCTGAAATGTGTTGCATTTGTACACAGTACAAAAGTGCTCTACTCCCATGTCCCCTTTCTTCTCCTCCAAGGAATAAACATTGAATTCACATTGAAATAGGTGGTCTCTATATATGAATATGCGTATGAGTGTGTTAAGGTGGGGGGGCGGAGCAGAGAAATACAACAGTTCACAAACCTAGGGAAATTAAAATTTTATTATGGAAATTTTCAAAAATATACTGAAGTAGACCAAAAAAGCATAATGAACCCCACTTACTCCCATGAACCTAATACCCAGCTGCAATAATTATCAACTAATGGCCAGTCTTGCTTCATCTAGGTTTCTATTTACTCCTTTTTGAAGCAAATTCTAGATATTGTATCATTTTATCATCATATTATTCTCAAATATTATCAAAATATTTCAGTACCTTTCTCTACCAGAGTTTTTTTTTGCATGATTTTAAAAAATAACCATAATACCATTATTACATCTAAACAGAAAATAGCAAAAAGTCCGTGATATCATTAAATACTCAAATGATGTTCAAAATTTCAGTTGCCTTCCAAATTTACAAATTCTCTTTTGTTTTTGTTTGTTGTTTTTACCTTGTGTTGGTTTGAAATGAGAATCAACTAAGTTCAAATGTCACATTGGCTGTCAGGTCTCTTAAGTCTCTTTGAATCTACAAGCTCTCCCTTCATCTCTTTTTTCCATAGTTTGCATCTTGCTGACATGCTGATATGGCCACACTCCTGGCTGGCGGTGTGGAAGAAACATTATGTGGTTTAACACATTTCTCTGTAGCAGAATCTTTTCTGAGAGCAGGCCAGGCATCTATATGTTTTTTTTTCTTTTTTTTTTTTTTTTAGAGAGAGAGAGTTCATGAGTTGGTGGGGGGCGAGAGGTGGCTCAGAAGGAGAGAAAATCTTAAGTAGGCTTCCTGCCCAGTGCAGAGCCCAACATTGGTCTTGATCTCATGACCATGAGATCATGCCCTGAGCTGAAATCAAGAGTCAGATGTTTAACCGACTGAGCCACCCAGGTGCCCCCATCTGTATGTGCTTTTAAGGTGCTTGGGTGAACTTGAACTACAATGAGGCTTGGAAAGCACTAGAAAAGCTCAGGGTCTGCTCCCGGATTTTGTAATGTCTTGGTTGAAGAAACAAAACTCTAAGGAACTTTCATATGTCCACCATCTGTTAACAGGTAAAGATGCTGGCTTGCGTGTTGAGGGCATGCAGAATTCCCTGGGTAATTTAGGGTCCTCCAGGAGAACAGTTTCTCAGCCAGGTTTGAGAGAGGACAACAGATGTGAATCGGTGGCATAGGAAAAAAGAGAACCTCCCGGCTGGGGGGATTTGGTCTCAGTTGGGACCACATGGGAACCGGTTACCAGCAGGTGAATCGCAATTAGCAGACAAAGCCTCTATTTTGAGGGCTTGAATAAGATGGTGCTTGACTTAAGTGGAGTTTTAGTAGCTGGTTACACCAGATGTTCTGTGCATACTGGACTGATGTTAAATTTACATGTCTACAATGGATTGTGAAATGAACACACTTGATTTCGTTTTAAGTTTTGTTTTTGTTTTTAAGATTCTAGCTTTGCTGAAGAAATCAAATGAAGGTCGATAGGTCCACTGGTCGGTAGGTTTACAGCCCCCTTCCCCACAATGATCTAGTGCACCAGTCGTGTCAGTGGTAAAAGGTGGCCTCGCCTTGTGTGGAAGAAACAGCAATGTTGTTTGTCCTAAACTGCTCTGCTTCTTGGGCCATTAGCCAGGGCTTTCCTTCTCCTGTGCCTCCTGAAGCCTTGAGATGATTAAAAAATAATAACAGAGCATTACATTTCTTGGGAAGGTTTGGGTTTTGAACCCCTTTCCCACATCCACAGTGGTCATAAGCACATGCTCCAGCCCTCTGATGTCCTCATTGCCCTAAACAGCGGCCAGGAGGGGTGGTCACATGGCGCTTGCTGACGGGGAGCCTGGGGTTAAGGTCTGCCCTGCAACCTCACTGGCTAGCTGGGTGACCTTGGGTAGGTCACTTGATTCTCGGAGTGCTGACATCATCACTTGTAAAACAGAGATTGTATTACCTCCTCTGCCTACCACATGAGGATGTTATAAGGATCGAGTTAAAAGAGTTAATGTAGGTGAAAGTCATTCATTAAACTATAAAGCATTACACAAGTGCCCTTGCTGCTTGCCACTTGATGCCTCCACCCACATTTACTCACTCCTGGCTGGCTGTGTGGAAGGAATTACACAGATTTTAGAGTCAAATAAGGCTCCATTGCTTTTCAGCTTTTGTGCAAGTCATGCACTGAGTCTTGGTTTCCTCATAAATAAAATGCAGCTATTTTTATCTGGCATTTATTTATTTACATCTTTATACCTTGATTCGGTGTTGTTAGGAGGACTAAAGTTTAGATGACATATGTAGAGCACCTAACATAGATTTGGCCTCCAGTAGGTTCTCAATAAATGGCAATTATTTTTCACTCCCTGTTCATGGCAACTGTACTGTGGTATGACCCAGCTGTCATGCCTTCTTTACAAAGGAAGATCTCTTCCTCCACATTGCTGAGGACAGGACTGTCTACTAGCTCCCCCATCCTTGTTCACAAGGATACTTGCTTATGGCTCAGATATGCTTTAAATTCTCTTTGTAAGTTGGTAGACTAAGAAATCACATAATGAAGTTTTGCTCCTGTATTACTTGGGAATAAAGATTCCTCCACAGCATGTGTGAAAAAACCCCAAATGTTTGGTTGACTGCAAAAGTAACATGAGTCAGTAATGTGATGGAGTGAGCAGATCAGTGTATTTTAGGAAGCACTAATGGAGGGGTCCCGTCCTACTGGACTCATCCTACTTGTGTAGGTCAAACCACACCTGCAGTAAAGGATTCAGTTTAGGATGCTGGTACACTGGGTTGGATCACTAGAAGGAGAGGGCTGGCAAAGAGCTTGTGATCCAGGATATTTGAGTAACTGTTAGAAAAATTGAGGATACTTAAGCTGCAGGAGATACATTTCAGGAGAGATATGTTATTGTCTTCTGTTCTTTGAATGGACTGAGCACTTAGAGAAAATAGACCACCACCATTTTGCATTTATGCAAGAGTATGAATTTCTAAGGAATATGTACAAGCATGCATTTGAGGTTATGCAATTTCACAGGGAGGAATTAGGGGCAGTAGACAGAAGTTGTAGGGAAATAGTTCTAGTGGTCTTTCTATTTCTATTCCTACTTCAGACTCTGGGCTATTGTAAGAATTGGCCATTGTAGCCCATTTAAAACTGGGCTTCCTTATGGCCAGTCTCACAATAGCATTACATTCAAAAGATATCCAAAACAATATTGAAATTGGAATTGAAAAGCAACATAACCACAAATATGCTGGAAATTAAAACAGGTAACAAGGGACAATCATGTACAGCTTTATGTCAACTAATTTGAAATATGCAAAACGGTCAATTTTCTAGGAAAGTGTGAACAATTAAAACTGACTCAAGAGGAAATAAATGACCTAAATCCTATGACCTTGAAAGACATTAAATCAGTGGTTAAATCTACCCACATTATGAATTAAGATATAGTTAGTTTCTTACAGGCAAATCTTACCAAATTTACAAGAACATATAGTTCCAATCTTCTATGAACTATTCTAGAGAAATAGAGTATGAAAAGAAAGAAAACCCCCAAATTCACTTTATTAGACTGGCACAAACTTGAATCCAAAATAAGACAAGGATAGTAGGGAAAATTGTAAGCCTAACTTACTTACAAATACAAAGGTATGAATTCTGATAAAATTCAGCAAAGTCACTGACTTAACAAAAATAATAATACACTACTGGGTTTATCCCAGGAAAGCAAGGATGTTTTAGTCTTAGAAAAAAAATCTAAGGATTTTTTCTATCTATAATATCTATCAATATAATTTGCTACATTAACAAATTGAAAAGAGAAAGAGCAAGAGAAAAAGCACATACTTAATAGAGGCAGAAAAATAATTTGTTAAAATGTAATACTCTTTCAATTTAAAAAAACAGGAAATACAAATAAGAGGAAATTTTATTTTGTACACATTTATTTCACAAAACTTGAATTATTCTGAATATTGGACACTATTTGATCTAGCAAATGTTAAGTTGTCCATTTTAGGGAACAATTTGCGAATGGAATCTCTTCCCAAATTCTCCTTGGTGAAGACAAGAACCTACCCTTTCACTGTTACCTAAGCCTGACATTTTTTTTTTTTTTAAGATTTTATTTATTTATTTGACAGAGACAGAGACAGCGAGAGCAGGAACACAAGCAGGGGTAGTGGGAGAGGGAGAAGCAGGCTCCCCGCTGAGCCGGGAGCCCGACGTGGGACTGGATCCCAGGACCCCGGGATCATGACCTGAGCCGAAGGCAGTCGCTTAACCAACTGAGCCACCCAGGCACCCGAGCCTGACATTTTTTAAAAAGTTATTTATTTAGGCAGCTTTATTGAGGTATACATAACCAATATACTAAAAAGCTGCACATATTTAATGTGTATAATTTGATTAGTTTGGACATAAACATCATTTCTGATATCCCCCACAATCATGGTAATATACATATCCATCACCTCCAAGTTTCTTTGAGTCCCTTTGCTTTTTGGAGGGAGTGTGGAGGGTAAAGAAAACAACATGAGATCTTCCCATTTATCAAACTTTTAAGTGCACAAACCATATTATTAACTATAAATACTATGTTGCATAGCAGATCTCTAGAACTTAAACATTTTGTCTAACTGTAATGTTATACTCATTGAACATCTCCTAATTTCCCATTTCCCCTGGCAACCACCATTCTAACCACACTTTTATATAAGTGAAATCATGGGAGTATTTGTCCTGCTGTGACTGACTTCTTCACCTAGCATAATATCTTCCAGGTCCATTTATGTTGTTGCAAAGATTAGGATTTACTTCTTCTTTAAGGCTGAATAATATTCCACTGTATGTATAGACCACATTTTATTTATCCATCCTCTATCAATGGACATTTGGATTGTTCCATATGTTGGCTGTTGTGAATAATGTATAATGAGCATGGAAGTACAGATATGTCTTAAAGGTCCTGATTTCATTTCTTCTATATATATATCCAGGAGTGAGATGGCTGGATCATATGGTAGTTCCATTTTTAATTTTTTAAGGAACTTCCATAGTGTTTTCTATAGTGTTACACCACTTCACATTTCCACTAACAGTGTACAATGATTCCAATTTCTCTACATCCTTGCCAACACTTGTTACCTTTGCTTTTTTGATAATAGCCATCCTAACAGGTGTGAGATGATATCTCATTATGGTTTTTATTTGCATTTTCCTCATGATTAGTGATGTTGAGCACCTTTTCATATACCTGCTAGCCATTTGTATTTCTTCTTTGGAGAAATGTCTGTTGAAGTCTTTGACCGTTTTTTAATTGGGTTATTTGGGGATTTTTTTTTTTTCTATGAATTGTAGGGGGAATTATCTTTTTTTTTTTTTTTAAAGATTTTATTTATTTATTTGAGAGAGAATGAGATAGAGAGAGCATGAGAGGGGGGAGGATTAGAGGGAGAAGCAGACTCCCTGCTGAACAAGGAGCCCGATGCGGGACTCGATCCTGGGACTCCAGGATCATGACCTGAGTCGAAGGCAGTTGCTTAACCAACTGAGCCACCCAGGCGCCCAGGGGGAATTATCTTTTTAAAAAAAATTTTATTTATTTATTTTGGAGAGAGAGAGAGAGAGTGCATGTGAGCAGGGGGAGGGGTAGAGGGGGAGGGAGAGGGAAAGGGAGAGAATCCCAAGCAGACTCTGTGCTGAGCATGGAGCCCAACATGGGGCTCAATCTCATGAGCCTGAGATCATGACCTGAGCTGAAACCGAGAGATGAATGCTTAACCATTTGAGCCACCCAGGTACCCCTGTAGGGGGAATTATCTTAATTGAACAAATATACCTATCAGAAACTTGTAGCAAACATTATATTTAGTGGTGAAACTTTAGAATTATTCCCTTTAATATCAAGATAGGAAAAGATGCCAATAGTGATTTCCATCCAGTCACTATTTGAAGGTCCCAGTCAGGGCAATAAGAGACGAAAAGAAAAGCCATGAGGATTGGAAAAGAAACAACAACAACAACAACAACAACAACCACAACAAAGTATCACTACTCATAGGAATAGTATTGCATTTATAGAAGCTAAGAGAAAATACAAACAATTAGAACAAATATAAGGTACCAGCTAGTGACTAGATACAGGATTAGTATAAAAATAATTTGCATTCTGGGTGTTATGCACAAACAATGAATCATGGGACACTACATCAAAAACTAATAATGTAATGTATGGTGATTAACATAACAATAAAAATAATTTGCATTGCCATACATCAATAAATAATTTTTAAAAAACTAAATATTACAAAAAATGCTAGTTCTCCCCAAATTAATAAATTCAAAACAATCCCAGGTGATTTTTTTTTTTTTTTTGGTATACTTGACAAGATGATTCAAAAAGTCATATGAAAGAGCAAAGGAGAAAGAAGTTTGAAGAAGAGTAAAATGGGAAGGCTCACTCTACCATATTCAGTGTGTCAGTCAGGGTTCAGTCAAGAGAGCAAAGCTGCAATGAGTGTAATGACATAAGTGGCTCATTCTAGGAAGTGGACCTTACAACTATGCGAGGAGTTGGCAAAATGAAGGTCTGGAAGGAAAAGCTGGAGGATCAAAGAAGAATCTTCATCCAGTCCTCTAGGAGCACTGGTGTGGGTAGACAAGTCAGAGATTACAGGGAAATCTAAGAAGCCAAGCACACCCAGCTACCGAGGTTGTACTGCAGAGGGGAGTGCCTGGAGAGGTCTATGCAAAACTATTGCTTCTGTGCAGCCACCTCATCTATGGATCTTAGCCAAGTGTCTGGTAGGGGACCTTGAGCTGCAGGACCAGCAATTGGAGCTATACGACCAGCAGCTGGGAAGAAAAGCTGAATGCAAAGCAGAAGAGAGCAAGGGCCAGCTGGAATCCTTCTGTTACTTCCATGTCTGTATGTCAGTCAGTCCATCTAATTGTGAAGACCTTCACAAAGTAAGAGCCTCCCTTCACTTCCACATCCCAAGGTCTCACACAAATTCATCTTGGCCAACTTGAACTTGGAACCATACAGGGAAAGGAATTAGCTCAACAAAGATGGCAATGGCGAGACTAATATTAAAGCTATTGTAAGGAATTACAATATTATTATTGTACTATTATGTGTTATTGTATTTGTTGCAGGCAAAATTAATAATAATAATAGAGTAATGGAGTAAAACAGAGAGGCTAAAACCAGACCTGAACATATATAGAAAGACAAGAAGTGGCACTGAAAATTTGATTAATGATACCAAAACATTTGTTTTCACATGTGGAAAAGTGGTCAGAGTAAAAAAAAAAATCCTTTCTTAACACTAATCACAAAATTAAATTCCAGGTGGATCAAACCCTAAAATTCTAAATGTGAAGAGCAAACTTTAAAAACTTTCAGAAAAGAAAATATTTGAGAATATTTTTATGACCAAAATGAGGGAAAAAATTAAACAAGAAAAAAATGGGATGATACATTTGACTAGATTCTGATTAAAAACTTCATGACAATTGGTTTGACAATTTTATTGCTAGGATCTTGGATCTTGGACTAACTGATATCCTCCCCAACCGTCACCCCCATTTTTGGCCAAAATTGGAGTATTGCATGGACAAGAAGTGGGGACTAGAAGTTTTTCTCTAATAAAACTTGGATTATTGAAAAAAAAATAAAACCAAAAAATCTTTTTGACAAAGTATGTCATAAAAACTGAGATGACAAACTACTGGCCAAAAGAAGATATTTGGAACATATAAATACAATGATTATTATTCAGGAAATTTAAAGAATACCTACAAATCAATATGAAAAGGGTAAAGAAAGGAATAAGAAGTTTACAGAAAACAATTCTTGAATGGCCAACTCAAAATTCTGAAACAGGGATGACATTTTTTGAGCACTAACCGTACATTGTTCCAGATGCTTTCCATGTGTTAACACACTTAAACCTTGCAGTAAATGCATGAGGTTGGTACTACTAGCTCTTTTCTCTTCCAGAAAGGGAAAGTAGGCCCAAGCTCATACAACTAGTAAGTGATAAAGCCAGAATTTGGACACCAAGAGTGTTGCTCAAAAATCTGGCTCTTATCCAGTGTGCTATCTTACCAACTTTAAAAAAATGTAGACATCTGATGATATATATTGTTGACAAGAATGGGGCAAAATGGAAATGACTGTTCAATGCTTGTGGAAGTATAAATTGATACAACCACTTTGTTGGAAAGCAATTTGACTTTACAAATAAAGTTGAAGATGTATGTTACTCTAGAAGCAGCAATTCCTCATCTAGGTCAATAGCCTAAAGTCTCACATATGTAAACAAGGAAAATGTACAAGAATGTTCATTATAGCGTTGTAATGCTATAATGCTGCAAAAATACAGTGTGGAATATTCATACAATGGGGTGAAATAATCTAGATAAATCTCTATGATGTAATGTTAATGAGGAAAAAAGTTAGAAAAGGATGTATACAAAGTATGATGCCATTCATATAATAATAAAGTTTAAAAGTATGAAAACACATGATGTACATATGTAGTAAAATCATAAAACATGGAAAAAATGAAACTTGGAATTCAGGAAAATGGGTGCCATTGTGAAGGGAAGTGAAAGAATGGGATGAGGGTTGGTGCAGGGAGCATCAGTTGTATCCAGAATATTTTTTTTTTTTTTTAAAGAGAAAATATGGCAAAATATTGAGATATGAAACAACTGGGTAGTGAATATATTCTATTATTTTCTGTACTTTCAGACTTCAATGACCTGACATACTCATGTTTCTTACCTCACCTTTCACTCTATCCCCCTTCCATGCTGCTGCCTCAATCAGTCTCCTACCCTTCATTGATCAAGCTGTGTTTCTCCATTCCACACTTTTATCCATGCTTTCCCTCCCCCAGGAATTCCCTTGTCTCCTTAAAGAAAAACACACAAAAAAGAACAAACAAACCAACAAAAAACCCCTGTTCATCTTTCATGGCTTGAAATGTTTTATTTAGAAAAATACTTGAAAGTATACCAATATTCATAGCAGCATTATTCATAGTATCCAAATGGTGGAGGTAACCCAAGTGTCCATGAATAAATGGATGAGTAGATAAAGAAAGTGATAGATACATATAATAGAATATTATTCAGCTTTATTTTTTAAAAAAATTTTAAAATTATTAACATATAATGTATTATTTGTTTCAGGGATACAGGTCTGTGATTTATCAGTCTTACACAATACACAGCACTCACCACAACACATACCCTCCCCAATGTCCATCACCCAGCCATGCCATCTTCCTACCCCCCTCCCCTCCAGCAACTCTCAGTTTCTTTCTGAGATTAAGAGTCTCTTATGGTTTGTCTCCCTCTCTGGTTTCGTCTTGTTTCCTTTCTTCCTCTCTTCTTCTCTTCCCCTATGATCCTCTGCTTTGTTTCTCAAATACCACATATCAGCGAGATCATATGGTAATTGTCTTTCTCTGACTGACTTATTTCGATTAGCATAATGCCCTCTAGTTCCATCCATGTCGTTGTAAATGTCAAGATTTCATTTTTTGATGGCTGCATAGTATTCCATATATATATATACCACATCTTCTTTATCTATTCATCTGTTGGTGGACATCTGGGCTCTTTCCATAGTTTGGCTATTGTGGACATTGCTGTTATGAACACTGGGGTGTAGATGACCCTTCAGATCACTACGTTCGTGTCTTTGGGGTAAATACCCAATAGTGCAATTGCTGGGTTGTAGGGTAGCTCTATTTTCAACTTTTTGAGGAACCTCCATACTGTTTTCCAGAGTAGCTGCACCAGCTTGCATTCTCCATTATTCAGCTTTAAAAAGGAAGGAAATTCTGACACACTCTATAACATGGATAAACCTTGGAGCACCTGGGTGGCTCAGTTGGTTGAGCATCTGCCTCATGGTTTCGGCTCAGGTCATGATCTCAGGGTTGTGAGATGGAGCCACGTGTTGGGTTCCACACTCAGTGAGGAGTCTGCTGGAGGTTCTCTCTCCCTCTCCCTCTGCTTCTTCTCTTTATTTATTAAAAACAAATAAATCTTAAAAAAAAAAAAAAAGATGGCTGCAACTTGAAGACATTATGCTAAGTGAAGTAAGCCAGTCATAAAAGGCCAAATATTGTATGATTTGACCCATAAGGTACCTAGAGTCATTGGATTCATAGAGACAGAAAGTAGAATAGTGATTGCCAGGGGCTCGGGGAGTGGGGTTTAATGGGGACAGAGATTCAGCTTTTGCAAGATGAAAATCATTCTGGAGGTGGATGGTGGTAATGGTTGCACAACAATGTGAACGTACTTAATGTCTCTGAGCTGTACACTAAAAAATGGTTAAAATTGTGTTATGTATACTTTACTACCATAAAAAATACAAAAGAGAAACACCTGAAAGGCAACATATAATATTGTTAGAAATTATTTGAATTCCCCTAAGAGGGAATTCTTTCTCTCTCTCTACTTCTCTCTCTCTCTCATCTTTCTCAGCCTCATAACTCCCCAGATAGATGCCTTCTAGCCTTCAGCCTGATGCCTTCCTCAGCTCCTCTTACTCTGTGGATGTGTTCTGTTTTCCCAGCAATATCTCCACTTTTCCTCTAAGGAAAACCCCATCTTGCTTTCCTGGCTTCTCCAACTCTACTACCTTCCATCACCCCAGTGACCACAGTAGACCCCATGGTGCTTCTCCTCCCCTCCAGACCAGACCCTGCACTCTGAGCCCGTCTCAGACTCTATTTCCAGCTTCTCCATCAATTTTCATCCCCCACTCAAGCTTTGAGTCTATTTTCAGAGTTGTGACCTAACTTCCTGTCTGGTTTCTTCCTGGGTCTGGTGATTTGAATTTGGTATCTTGACCCTGTTCTGAATTGTTGGATTAACTCAGCTATTCTGCTTTGCTAGGAGACCTGAGTCTTCAATTCCTGCAGGGAACTGCGATGTGATTCCATTTCATGGTTTATCAAATCTGGACTTGCTTGTTATCATGAAATCACTTCAAGCCTTTAGGGTGACCTATTTAAATGCCAATAAATATTTCTCTATTTGCACGTATATGCATAGAAAATGGCCCAAACTGGTAATAGACGTTACCAAGGAGAAAGACATTCACTGGGGTCCATGACAGGGGCTGAGGGAGCAAAGAGGGAAAAATTCACTTTTCAATTCTCATCTTTTTGAATCTCTCTCTCTCTTTTTTTTTTTTTTAGTAGGCTTCATGCCCAACATGGAGCCCAATGCTGGGCTTGAACTCATGACCCTGAGATCAAGACTTGAGCTGAGATGAAGAGTCAGACACTTAAGTGACTGAGCCACCCAGGCGCCTCTCACCTTCTCAAATCTTTTATAGTAAACATGTATCATTTTTACAATAATAAACATTTGCAATGAAACGCTGTGTTCTAACTGGTATAATAAGTTCTCAGTATTTGATCCTGAGATTCTCTCTTCCGGAGGCAGTTGGAAGATAGATGTGCTGCTAAGTATAACTTCAGCTTCTAGGAGAAATCATTATAAGGAGATGCAATTTCAAATCCAGTAGGAGAGTGGCAAGAGCAGGGTATGGCTATGGACCCTTTTCCTAATTTGAAAAGGACATTTGTGAAGGAGTCACTGGTGTGAATGTAGAGATGAATTATGGGGCTGTCATTCTTGTCCGGCAGCTGCTTCTGACTCTGAAAGCAATTTAAGGGAGAGCCAAGTGGAATGGAGCCCTACCCTTTTAATTAGCCCCAGGAGCCAGGTAAGGTAAATATTTGTGGCCGAAACTGCGTGAATCCATGGAAGTTGGGATTTCAGCCTAGAAGCATTATGCTGCCAAGTTGCTATGAGACCCAGACAGCTGGAGCTATGTGCTGCCTCAGAAAGTGCTTCTGGGTGTAAGAGGAGGAAGAGTAACAGAGTGGTGGTATTAAGGTCTATGTGTTCATGAGGATGATGAGGGTATATCTATGCCTTATGCTAAGTCACAAATTGTACCTATTTTAATTTTATCTCAATATTGATTTCTGTTTTTAGAAAATCAGTACTCCAAATGTAGACATACTTAATTTACTGCATTTATTAACTCATTCCCTGGTTTCCAGTGATATTAAATGTATTTTTTTAAAAAGATTTTATTTATTCACCTGAGACACAGAGATACAGAGAGAGAGAGCATGAGCAGAGAGAGAGGCAGAGGGAGAGGGAGAAGCAGGCTCCCCGCTGAGCCAGGAGCCCGATGTGGGGCTCGATCCCAGGACCCCGGGATCATGACCTGAGCCGAAGGCAGACGCCCAACCATCTGAGCCACCCAGGCGCCCCTCCAGTGATATTAAATACAAATCAGACTTGTATGGCCCTGCTTAAAACTTTTCAATACCTTTGCATTTCTCTTAGGAGAAAATCCTGTGTCCTATAGCTGCATATGCAAGGTGACTGAAAAATGTATCATCCAACCTGGGATGGCTTTTAATATTTATGGTGGGGAAACAGATGTAATGGGGACTCTTCTAGAAAAACCAAGATATATCCATGAAGCTCTGTTGGATGTAGCTCTTAGCCTCATCTTTTACCCATCTGCTCACTTGGCACCAGGTATGTTGGCCTCCCTTCTGTTGCTTCAAAAGGGTAGGGCTCCATATCTTGGGGTCTTTGCTGTCCCCTGGATCATGCTCACATATCCTTTATTTCTCTTTAGGGTCTTAGATGTCAGCTTCTTGGAGAAGCCTTCCCTGACCACCCAGTATGAAGTGGTCTCTCCTGTTACTCGGTATCTCATCTCTCTGCACATTTCCATCATCATACATAATGAACAATGACAAACAAGATCCTGATCTCTAAGGATCTTGTTTATGTATTTTGTTTATATATTTGTTTATTATCTGTATCAGCTACCAGAATGAGGCCAGGTACTTGCCTGTCTTCACAGGCCTGGCTCAATAAACACATGGCAAATGAATGAACGATCAGGTGAAGGTCTTTAAGTTGGACTGAGCGACTCAGGGATGCCCACTGCTTTGATTCTCATCATATGAGTAAGGTCCATCTTCAGTAGAAGGGAATGAACTAAAACAGAGAAAAGCAGAGGAGAGAGAGAAGGGCGTGGGCTGATGTTGGATGAATTCTTGGTTACAAGCCCTATGGATATACAATTTATCCTTTACTTCTTCGTTAATGAGGTGAGATTCAAATATATTGTAAATAACCTTTCTTCCCCTTGCTTAAATTATGTAATTTAGAATTGGGATTGGGACTCCATTTTTGTAACCAAAGACTTCTAGCAAAACATAATTAACCTATTTCCTTTGGAATATATATTTCCATTTTTTTAAAGGAAAACATTGTGGCAGAATATGTTAACTATGCCCTATTATCTATGTTTACCTTCTTCCTTGGCAAGTTAAGGGAGTATGCATTAGTTTCCTATTGCTGCTGTAACAAATTGCCATGAAATTAGGATCTTAAAGCAACACAAATTTCTTATCTTACAGTTCTGGAGGTCAGAAGTCTAAAATGGGTTGACAGGGCTGTGTCCCTTCTGGAGGCTCTAGGAAGGACTGTTTCTTTGCCTTTTTCAGCTTCTAAAGGTTACATGCCTTTCTTGGCTCAGGGCTTCTTTCTCACATCACTCTGACCTCTGCTTCCACTGTCACATCTCCTCTGACTCCCACCCTTTGCTGCCCTCATAAGGACCCTTGTGATTACACTGGGCCCACCTGGATAATCTAGGATAAATACCCCATCTCAAGATCTTTAACTTAGTTATATCTTTGAAGTCCCTTTTTCCAGGTAAGATAACATATTTATGAGTTTCAGGGGTTGGGACATGGGCATCTTTAGCAGACCATTATTCTGTCTACTATGCGAGGCATTCCCTTTTTTGCCTGTTTCCTCTTTTGATGGCTGGGATGTAGGTATAACGGATGGTGTTCAAGCAACCACCTTGAGCCAACGGTTTGGAAGTCACCAGCTAAAGAAAGGAGAGTAGCAATGTAGAAGGCTCGGGTCTCTGACAGTTTTGTAAAGCTCCCCTGCCAGTCTGCTCACTTCTTTTAGGTAACTTTGAGTTTTCTAAACCAGACTCATGCAATTACGTTCTTTACACTCTTTTACATTCTCCTTCTTCACTTGGTTTTATATCCCACCTATTTTTCCATTCTCTTAAGTATTTTACAAAAACGAGTTTTGATGACAGTACAGTAGTCCAATTTTTAAAGATCTTCCAACAATTTGACAATTAGATTGTTTGCAACTTTCTTTTGCTATCACGAATTAAAAGTTCCAGTTTTTTAGTAGAGGATTCTGAGTGTAAATTCATGACTTTATGTGGATGTCACATCATGGAACATGCTCATGTTTGACAATTAAAGATCTAAGTCAGATACGAGCCACTTACCCTGATTAAGTGAATAGCGTCTACAAGAAAATCTTTAACTTCACATCTCCTGAGTTTGAAAATCTAAATACAGTAAAGTGACAGGAACATCACAAATATAACATTTAAAAGGGCGCCTGGGTGGCTCAGTCGTTAAGCGTCTGCCTTCGGCTCAGGTCATGATCCCAGGGTCCTGGGATCGAGTCCCACATTGGGCTCCCTGCTCTGCGGGAAGCATGCTTCTCCCTATCCCGCTCCCCCTGCTTGTGTTCCTGCTCTCGCTATGTCTCTCTCTGTCAGATAAATAAATAAAATCTTTTAAAAAAAATTACTAAGGAGACAATAACATTGTCCAGGCAACTTAAAAAAATAACACTTCTACATACTTGAGTAAAACCTGATTTTATTAAATTTTTTATGTTGAATTTTTTTGCAAAGAAGATTGTAGGGAAAAAAAATGAGCCCTTTGTACTCTAATTCCCCAGTGGACAATAATAAATTATATTATTCTGTCAACATCCCACACAAATAGCACATTAGGCAATCTTTATTGCTCTATATTGTTTCCCTGAATAGCGGTCATAAAAGAAGTTCAAAGGAACACAAGTATAGGACAACGATGAGAACTCTTTTGTAATATGCAGTCACAGGGGTATATGTAACTATAGTGAAGATCAAGTCCACAGTGTATTTCTCTGTGGATGGCTTTCACTTGCCAGTAAAATTTAAGATGTTATTTATTTATTTATTTAGTTAGTTAGTTCACCACTCTCAATTTCCTTACCCTTTATTTTCTTCACTTAATATTGTATATTTATTTGTTTACTGGTTTTGGTTACTTCACTAAGATGTAAAGTCTAGGGGCGCTTGGGTGGCTCAGTCGGTTAAGTGTCTGCCTTCAGCTCAAGTCATAATCCCAGGGTCCTGGGATCGAGTCCCGCATTGGGCTCCCTGCTCAGTGGGGAGCCTGCTTCGCCCTCTCCCACTCCCCCTGCTTGTGCTCTCTCTCTCTGTCAAATAAATAAGTAAAAAATAAATAAAATAAAATATAAAGTCTATAGGGCAGGGTCCTGTCTACCTTATTCCCTGGAGTATCCATAGTGTTCAGTCACAGATGTCAGCTGTAAAATGAGCAGGGCCTGGAAGTGAGACCAAAGGGATGTGCGTTGACTGGATCCTTGAGGAACTGCAAGGACTTTGACTGTGTCCTGAGGCAGTGAGGAGTCACAGAAGGATATTAAATTGGCAGTTGGGGGATGGTGAGTGAGATGATTAGATTTGGATTTTAGGTAATAACACTGGGTTTGGTGTGGAGAAAGGGTTTGGATGGGAGGAAGTCTGGAGTCAGGAAGACTGGTGAGGAAGCTATTGTGACTTGCCAGGTGCAAGAAGATGGGAACCCAAGCTAGAAAGTTGGTAATAATGAGAGCAATAATAATGATTATTTTAGCCAGGTTTTTTGCACAGTCACTAAAATCCATTTCCTAGACTGCATTTCCCAGGCTCCTTTGTAGTTAGGTGTGGCCATGTGATATGTTCTAGCCAATAGAATGTGAGCAGAAATAATGAGTTCTAATTCCAAGTCTGACCCATAGAAATCTCCCATACACACTCCTCTCTCTTCTTTCCTTTTTCTGGCTAATAGGGTTGGAGAAGCCATGTACTGGAGATTAGTGGGAATCCATTAATGCAGGTCCTTGTAAAGCCATGTAGAGAAAAGTTGCCCCAATTGATCAAGAACACCTTGGAATGTCAAGTAAATGAGGAAGAAATATCTATTGTGGTTGAACCACTGAGATAAAACCATTTTAGCTCTATTTGTTATAGCAGTTAATGTTACCCCAATGAATTTAAGCACTCGTTTTTGGCTTGGCACCATTCTTAATACTTTATGTATGATAACTCATTTAATCTCCACAACAACCCATTGAATAACATATTGTTATTATTATCCCCAATTTACAGATGAAGAAACTGAGATACAGAGGGGATATATAACCTACTAATGTTACAAAGCTGGAAAATGAGAAAGCCAAAATTGAGAGTTCTGGCTCCAACATTTTAAGCAATACCTGATAGTGGAAATGGATAGAGATTAATAGTTTTGTTGTTGTTAGAATTAATAATTTATTTTATTTTTTAAAGATTTTATTTATTTATTTGACAGAGAGAAAGAGAGAGAGAGAGAGTGCACGTGCACAAGCATGGGCAGCAGGAGAAGGAGAAGCAGGCTCTCTGCTGAGCAGGGATCCCTACATGGCACATGATCCAAGGACCCTGGGATCATGATCCGAGTGAGGCAGACGCTTAACTGACTGAGCCGCTCAGGCGCCCCTTAATAGTTTTTTTTTTTTTTAAAGGTATAGATGTCCTTTCTTTTCACTTAAACATTCTGAATAAAAACAGAACCTTAAAAATGGTTAATAGTCAAGTATGAACATTAATTAAAATGAAAGTCACTAATTATGAAATAATAATATATATGTTTTAAATTTAAAGAGATAAACTCTCTTTTCATTGTGTTTCCTGGAAACGGACTCTGAACCTGAGATTTCCATGGCGAGGTTCACTGGGACATGCTCCCTGGAAGTGAGGGAAGCAGGTTTGGACAGAGAAAGAAGTTGAACAGAAGACTCAGCCTATTCCATGGGAAACTCTGGAGCTGGGACAACCCTTCAGAGTTATTTCCCCATCAAGGCAAGGGGTCTGGGCTTTTGTGTCCTGCTTCAATTAGTTATTGAATGTGGGTTGCTGGCTGGGAGGGGACATAGGCTTGGGTGAGGCAGCTCCTTTGGACAGGGATTCAGCTGTGATCCAGTGCTCCCAGCAGCTGGAGGAATGGGCATCATGGTCTGGAAGGGGCAGGGAGAGAGGGAGAAACTGGATGGTGCACCACAGTATTTCCTATAGGACAACTAAGAATAAATAAGTACTATATTTGTAAATCTTGGTTGTTCCAAATTGCTTCACTGAGCTTCAGACTCATACATACAGCCCACTATTTCCTGATTATGCCTGAAGCATGAGAATGTGGTTGTAAGAGGACAAGAGATGAGACTTCAGAGATGAGTTGAACCATCTGGAAGCCTAAGTGGATGCCAGGGAACTTGGGTGAGAGGGAAGTCTGGTGGCAGCATGGAGATGGATTGGCACAGGGACCACTCTGGGGCATACCGTTGGCAGCTGTTGTAACAGCCCATTGCTATAGGGACCAAAGCCTGAACCAGTATCAGTGGGATGGAGAAGGGCTGAACTTGCAGGACATTTTAAAGATAGCTTTCAATGGTTTTAATGGCTAAATATGCAGATGAGGGAAGATTTGAGACAAACTCTATTGTTGTAGCTTGGGAGGCTGTGTGAAAGGTGATGCTTGAAGGGAGATTACAATCATGTTCACCCTATGGGGTCCATGTTCACTCTGTGGGGTCCATGTTCACCCTATGGGGTCCATATTCACCCTGTGGGGGCCAGTGTGAAATCTTGACTACCTTTTTAATTGACAAAAATAATTTCTTTCTTTCTCTTTTTCTTCCTTCCTTTCATTTTTCTTTCATCTGAGGAAACTGTCTATTGCTTCATTTTATCTCTTCAAGTGAGTAGTTTTTTCCAACTATAATTTTTTTTCATTAATCTATTTTAACAAAAATGTCCTTCATTATGCCTTCCTCTTTTCAGTTACAAATCTAAGTGTTCCTGAACACAACATTCACTTAAACAAAACAAAACTAAGTTTTAAAGCCCAGATAGGAAATCCATTTTTTCTTTATTTCTTCATTTTTTGGCAGTTCTGTCATGGCCCATAATGGAAGTTCTGATGATAGCCTTGGAATTGCAGGTGGGATGAGAGGTGACATGAAGTGTGCTGGGCTTGGGGACAATGTTACCTTGTGAGTGACTGATTGCTGTCATTGTGGATATATAAGATTGTTTATTAAGGCTGGGTCTGAATGACTATATGAAACCCCTTGGTATACCCCATGAGTGTAACCTTTACGCAGCTCTAGTTGTTGTGCAATGCCCTTCTTATTTCCTGGAGCAACAGTAATTTTCTGACCTGATATATGTAAGATTAGAATCTAGCCTTCTGCGAGCTGCATTTTTGCCAAGTAATTGGAAAAGTTTTAACAGTGGAGAAATTTATTTTATTTTATTTTATTTTATTTTATTTTATTTTATTTTATTTTTAGAGAGGGAGGAGGGGGGTACAGAGGGAGAGAGAGATTCTTAAGTGGGCTCCAGGTCCAGTGCAGAGCCCTATGGAGGGCTCAGTCTCAGGACCCTGAGATGATGACTTTAGCTAAAATCAAGAGTCAAATGCTTAACTCACTGAGTCACCCAGGCACCCCAGGAGAAATTTATTTTAAAAAGGAAAAAAAGTTAGTAATTGAGATCAAATCAGTGTAGAAGATGTTTATGTTGTATATACTCCGGGCAGCCAGATGAAATCAATCACTCATTTAACAACATTAATGGGGAGGGGCTTTGTGCCAGGTACTATGCCAGGTGTGCCAAGAATCCAAAGGTGCATGAAACAGATGAGGTCCCATCTCTCACAGAATGTACCTTCTAATCATGGGAACAGAAAATAAGAAAAATAAGGCACCTTCCAATGTTTGTACGTGCTCAGAAGAAAAGTTAGGATTCAATTTATTTATCCAGTCCTTCCTTCCCATTTCAAGAAGCTGTGCTGGTGAGATATTGGGTCTTTTAGGGACTTACAAGAGAGATAATGTGAACCCAAACTTACTGCTTGAGTAGGCAAATTGACAGACTTGGAATTTGTTGGGGTAGGGAGGATGGGATTTTAAAACTTTGAGTATAAGTGTGACAGATATAATTTAAACTTTTTCCTGGGACTGATAACAGGCATTGTTCACGAAGACACTGCTTAATATTAACAGTTAACTAGTGAAAACTATCATGGGTGCTCTTGTAGCCAAGTTCCACTTAAGTGACTAGTAGGAGGAACCAGTGCTTTTGATTTTCTTGGTGAAGATGTGACTGGCAGGCCAAAACCCAAGTCTGCCCTCACCGGCCCATTTCTTCCCCAAGAGCTGAGTTTCATGTGTTCTGAGACTCAGAATTGTTTGTTCCCGAACGTATTTATGACAGTTTTACTTGTTATTCAAATTATACAATTTGCTTCAATATTACATTAACTAATGAAACATGAATCTGAAGAGAGGGATGGAGAGAGAGAGAATTATTAAAATGAAATGTAATTTAAATGGACTGATACTTTGTAAAGACTCAGCAAAGACAAATGGGAAAAAAGTCTATAGTATTTTGCTCATGACTGTTTTTAAGTTCTCATCCACTACAAGAAAGGAAAAATTGGAAACGAAAAATAAGATCTTATGGATGTGGTTTAGGTAAAAAAATGCAGCTTGGAACCTTTCCAGTGAACTCATAGTGAGGGAAAGGGCCAAGACCTTCCACCAGATCGGTGAATACACTTACATTTATTTAAGTTAAACTATAACGTTTACAACATAAACATATCCTTTTTTCCCCCCTAACATTTCTGATTAGCCCATTAATTAGCAATTCTGATTGTGTTGCATATGATTTTCATTGTATTGTGTGTTAAGTGCAGTGGAGACTCATGATCCCTCCATTCAAAGAATTCAGGAGTATGGTCCTAACATTATTAGGTAATTTATGTGTTTTCCAATAATTCCTTAACCTGAGCCTAATCTCCTTTCCGTCATTTACACAGTGAGTGGAAGCAAAATACTTTCACTTTTCAGCAGTCCCTTTCTTTTGAGAATATTGAAGCTCTTTAAGGGACAAATTTCTAATTAAGCAATCATGCTCATATTGCCCTAAAGAGGTGAACAGAGATATTTCTTATCCTCTCACTGAGGATGTTAGACCCATGTTAAGTAGCTAACAGATGTCTCCGTGCCATCTCTCAGAAGCATTATATTTCTGCTAAGCTCCCTGCCACACTGTGTCCTCTTCTCTATTCTTAGTATTTCCCAGTATTCACAGTCCCAGAGAACTATGAGAGCATTGAAAGAGCACTTGTCTGTGGGCCAAGACACGTGGGCTCAGACCCTGGCTATGCCACTAACTTGTGGGATCTTGGACACTGCAGTCAGCCTTTCTGTGCCTCAGCTCCTGTATCTGTAAAATGAGACTGACAGTACTTGTCAAACCAACCAACCAGATTGGGAAAAAAAAATGTTTGTCAAAACAAATACGAGCGCTGTAGCTGCGGGTAGGGAAATATTCCCCTTTCCAAATGTGGGCCCTCGTTCTGTTGCATTGTTTTTGATCATATGTTAATTTATAGGTTCTGGTTTGCACATTCATTATTGAGACCAGAAGTAGAAGTCCTTCCTCATATGTTATCCCCTTCTTGCCTACCTACTCACCTTTACCATCTTCCATTGATGGCCCCAGACTCTTGGTAAGAAATGTAAGGAAAGAGACAGACCACGGTCAGGATAATGATCTACTGTACTCTGAACTACAAGATACCAGTAAGGGGCTGCCATTTTCTATTGGTTTTGAATGACATTGTATCTTTTCACTCATTCACAGAAGCATTGCTGGTAATAGTTAAAATAGTTCTTTCTTTCTTTTTTTTTTAAAAGAGAAATTTTTTTAAAAGAAAATTTCCAGCAATAGGGTATTGCTCAAGTAAATGATGGTATTTTTGTACGATGGAAGGCCATTAATAAAAAGATGTTGCAGTTGAATATTTTTGGCATAGAAAGATACTCATGATAAATAAGTGAGAAGGTAACCCCAAATGAGTAATGTACAAAAAAATCCCATCATTATATTTTAAAAAGTGTATTTGAATAAAAATATTTGGAATGAAATACAGTGGCTGTCTCTGGGGTGGTGGGATTACAGAAATAATTTTTCCTTCTTTATTCTTACCTGCATTTTCTAATTTTCTATGATGGACGTATGTTGCTACTGGCAAAAGAAAAACCTGATTTAAATTAAATAAAATCCCATTGATGCAAAATATAATTATGGGAATGAAGAAAAACATTTTGGAAAACATAAATGCCAACTTGGAATAATGAATTAAAGATGAAAATTTTTCAAAAATAGGAAGGATAAATTTCATTCTTTTTTTTTTAAAGATTTTTATTCATTTATTTGACAGAGAGAGACACAGCGAGAGAGGGAACACAAGCAGGGGGAGAGGGAGAGGGAGAAGCAGACTCCCTGCTGAGCAGGGAGCCCGATGCGGGGCTCGATCCCAGGGCCCTGGGATCATGACCTGAGCCGAAGGCAGACGCTTAACGACTGAGCCACCCAGGCGCCCCAATTTCATTCTTTTTTAAAAGTATTGAATCACTTAATGACCATGTTTAAAATAAATGAAGTATCAATTGCAAACCTGTTTCTTCTTCCCAAATTCTACCTTAAATTGTTTTTAAAATGGACTCACATCATGGTAAATAAGCATAGTATTTAAAAATACCTAAATTAAGCAATTATTGATAGTGTCACGATGTAATTTTTTCCTTTTCTGCAAAAACGGCACTTTATTTTATTTTTTTAAAGAGAGTTTACTTATTTATTTGAAAGAGAACGAGAGAGAGAGAGCACAAGCAGGGGGTAACGAGGGCAGAGAGAGAGGGAGAAGCAGACTCCCTGCTGAGCAGGGAGCCCGACGTGGGGTTTAATACCAAGACCCTGGGATCATGACCTGAGCAGAAGGCACACACTTAACTGGCTGAGCCACCCAGGCACCCCCAAAACATCACTTTAAAACATACCACTTTTTAAGACACAGAGGAGATGTCTTTATCTTTCTTATTAAAAACTGTCAGTTACCAAGTACCTTCTATCTGCCTATGTGTCAGATACTTGGAATGTTAAATTGATTGGTTAATTTATTTAATCATAACTGCCTTAAGAGATAGGTATTACTGTGTCCCTTTTATAGTTGCTTAAACTAAAACCGAAAAAGTGAAGTTTCTTACTCAACCATAAGTAGCAGAACCACATGCCTTAAAAAAAATACTTAACAAATTATTTATTGAATCCACTCTGCTAGCCATTGTGTGCTGTGTGCTAGGAATCTACCAATGAGCAAGACACTATGGTCTCATCCTTCAAAGAAGCTTATGTTCTAGTTGGATGACATGGACCAAATAATTATAAATGTAATGAATCTTACAAAAGGAGAAATACAGGATGTAGAGGAGGAGTTATTCTGGTCTGCAACATCTGTCCTATATATAAGACATTTACACCAAGATGTGAAGCATGAGTAGGACTTAACTGGACAAAGAGTGGGCATGGAAGAGTATTCTTGGTAGAGGGAACAGTATGTGCTCAGTCACCGAGATGACATTTTGCTGCAACAATCTGGCATAACCAATCATCCCCAACTTTGGCTTGAAATAATAAGCATTTCTTTCTTTCACATGGGTTCCCTGGGCTTGGCTGGACTCCAGGATTCAGGTTTCCCTCACATGTTGCTCTCCCTCTTTTGACCGGTAGTTTCCTGGAACATGCTCTTTTCATAGTCATGGCAAGAGCACACACAAGCAAATTTAAGACCTCCTGTCACGTTCAGGAACATTTCACTGGCTAAAGCAAGCTGTATGGCCATGCCCAAAATAAATGGGATGGGGTAAATATTTTATCCCACAGTGGATAGTATTTCAGAGCCACATAACGCTGAATGTGCGTGAATAATTTAATACAGGAAGGATGTGAAAAATTGTGAACAACGATTGAGTCAACTACACCTGGATTTTTCAGGAGCCCATTGCCAGTATGGCAAAAGCATAATGAGGGAGCTGGAGAATGATACTGTTGGTTGTTCTTCTCTTGTCATTGGCTGTGTTTGGGAACTTTTTATTGTAGAGATTATATATATATAGAGAGAGAGATTATATAAGCTTATTTAAGCTTATTCCAGAATAATGACTTACCCAACTTCTACCTGAACTTTATTTTCCAAGAGTCGACTAACACTGACGTGTAAATGGTTATCCCACAGAGCTATTATAGCGTTGATTGAATTAAACGTTCCTCCTCCTTTGTGCCCCAAGTATTGGGTCTCTGTAGGACAGTAGCACACTCAGAAGCTATGCCTCAGAGGCGATGAAACCAGTGTTTGAGCCTCTGAGCAAATGGCATTAAATTTGGTTGCCACTCATGCTCCTGGAATGGAGGTCATCTATTTTATACACAGTGAATAAGACAAACCAGTCATAAAACGTGAGGAAACATCTAATTTAACCACTTTATCCCATGAAACACAATCTTCTATTTGGTCAGATCGTTTTGATAATGTTACAAGAATAGTTCGGTTTATTTTTACCCGTTGCTGTACAGATACATTCACTTGCTTTACGAGTGCTTAGGGGTCTAATGCCTGAATGAGCAGGTGTGGGGATATAAGTTGGCCAGATGTACACTCATACAGTTCGTGTGTTTGACAAGCGTAGGCATTCTTTAAACAGAGAACTGATTCAACACAGCCTGCCCCTGCATTATTAGCTGTAGTGGTATATTCTGCCACGGAAAACTCTATTAGTTTCAGTTGAGGTTATTTTATTTTCCCTCTTGCTGATGAGAAGAGACTAAACAGAAATCACTGCCTTGATGATGATCCTATTCTGGAGCCAACACTTTCCCTTCGTTTGTTAAATTCTATAATTTTATAATCTTGAGGGTTGAAAATAGAATCTATTATTCTTTCTGACAATACTTACTTCCCATAAAAACAGAATTTTTGTTAGCTAGCTCACAGTAAATTTCACTATAAAGTAGGTGCTGTTTCAGGGAGAACCAGTGGTTCTAATAAATATGATGGGTTTGGAGCAACTCCTTTCCCCTCCTTTTGCTCCCAGTTATGGACGCTTTCTGCTTTGGCTACATTTTGTATTTCACTACTCAGTTAGCAAAGCAGTGTTTAAGGAAGACAACTACAGTTTTCTGGTTTCCTCTTCTTAAATACTTTGATTCTGCTTCTTGGAACCCCTTTTCATCCTTATGTGTGTCTTCTTGCTCTTTCAGCCTGGCGTCCCTTCAGAAGGCAGCATAACGTGCACATTCCATACCAGCAGCATTGAGACATGACATTCTCTCACACATTCCCTAAGTAGAAATGCAAGGAATGGGAAGAAAAATACCCTGATTGTCAGGAACAAATGCAGTCCCTTGTTGCTTCCTGATGGTTAGTTTTATAAAGAGGCTGTGGGAATCATGTGCTCGTGTGTCTGCTGAGATGTCATTCCATGCATTTAAGAGGCATTGATCTCCATAGGAGAATTCACGGGGCTTGATTACAGAGAGCTAGCAGAGCAGACTCGGGCTTAATTTATGAGTCCTGTTCACAGGTCTGTCATTTTTATACAACTAAGAGACTGATTTACTTAGTTTTTCCTTCCGAAAATGGAAATAGCCTTCTTATTTTTATGACAGCTTTTCAGTGTTTAAATGAGTCCAACCAAGTGAAAGTTGTAGCTGCATTGCAATATTAGTAAAATCAGCTTGATGGATACTTCTCTCCCATTCCACTCTGTCCCACAGAACTGACTTATTTACCTAAACTGAGCAAATTAACTGACTGCTTTGCCATCGTAAGGACCCAAATTCTTCTCTTATACTGATGATGGGATAAAATGAGTATAAAGGGTACATATGATCTCCATTTTTATGAAATAATAAAGTATTAGAGTTGGTAGAGTTAGTAGACACGTTTCTAGTTAATGATGAACAACTCTTTCCTCAAATTTAGCAGCTTTGCCTTTTAGTCTGTATATTCCCAATCCTTTATTAGAAATTTCATTTCAGCTTAATAAATGATACAGATTATAAGACACTCTAAAAATCCTTTCTGGAATGAGGCCCAATGTAAACCTATAGTTAAATAATATACAAGATTGATTAAAATAACTGACTGGTTTGCCATTGTATAGACTCAAATTCTTTTTTTTTTTTAAAGATTTTATTTATTTATTTATTTGTCAGAGAGAGAGAGAGCACAGCATGGGGAGCGACAGGCAGAGGGAGAAGCAGGATCCCCACTGAGCAGGCCACCTGATGTGGGACTCAATCCCAGGACCCTGGGATCATGACCTGAGCAAAAGGCAGACACTTACTGGGCTGAGCCACCCGGGCGTCCCTAGACTCAAATTCTTAATAGAATTACAGCCCCAATTGATAGGGACATATGGCTCTTAAACCTTGAAGAAGTTTAGAACCTTTAATAATCAGCTGGTACAGCTTTCTTTAAAAATGATAGGATTATATCAGATCATTTTTTTCTGATTGGTAAAAGATTTAAATATAAAAATTCACTTTGTGTGGGGTGCCTGGATGGCTCAGTCAGTTAAACATCCAACTCTTTGTTTCTGCTCAGGTCATGATCTCAGGGTCGTGGGATTGAGCTCTGCGGGGCAGGGCAGGCTCCATGTTCAGCAGGAAGTCTTCTTGAAGATTTCTCTCCCTCTCCCTCTGCTCCTCCCCCACCCCAAATAAATAAATCTTTAAAAAAATTCACTTTGTATGTGACTGCGTTAAATAATTGTAGTTTTAGATATTTTGACTAGATGTAAGTTAATCTACTGTAGTAGAACACTTGAAGCTTCAGAGACCTGAATATGAATTCTGTTCCTTTCTAGTTATGTGATCCCCCAAAACCCAACAATACTGAGTCTTAGCTGTAAAATGGGCCAACACTTGTTCTTTTTACCACGTTGGGGTGTAACAGGCATGGACGATGTTGAAACCTGTAAAGAAGCACACATGTGATTTTAAAGGAAAATTTAGACATTTTCTGTTTTCACTGTTACTGTTTAACAACAATTAGCTGTTAATTGTTTTACACATTGGAATTTCCGGCCAAAACAGGAGGAAAAGGAAAAAGGAAAAGGAGATCTAGAGATTGGACATACACATTTAATCAACAAATGAAAATAAAAGACGAGCAAGGACGGTGAATACCTGATCAGTTTTAAAAAATTACTGGTCTTTATCCACATTAGCAAGGCCATCTAGAAAATATAATAGAAAATAAAACACACCAAAAAAAGAAAAGAAAAGAAAACACAATTCTTAAAGTCTGTAGGAAATAACCCAACAAAGACTTGTCTGAGAAAATTAAAAATTCAGTTACACATTTTAAAAGAAGAGTAGAATAAATGGAAAGATATGCCATGTCTTTGATACGTCAGTATGTCAGTTTCCCTTAAGAGTAACCTATAAATTCAATGTCAGAATTATGGCCAGGTGGTTTTTTTTTTTTTTTTGAGGACTTCCACATACTTATTCTAAGCTTTTACAGAGGAATAAAAGTTCATGATGCCTAAGTCCATTTTGAAAAGGAAGAGCAAAAAGAAGGGACTCGCCCTCCTGGATAAAACCAGTGTGGGACTGGTGCAGAAGCAGCCAGATGAATCTATGGAAAAGAACAGGAAATTGGAAACAGACCCAGTTCCACATGGGAACCTGTTATAGAATAAACATGGTACCATAAATCATCAGGGAAAAGACGGATCACCTAAAACACTGACTGGTAATGGGGAAATAGTTCATTATATGAAGAAAAAATAGATTGGTGCACTATCTCAAGCATATACAAAGGAGAAATCCAGTGTCAAAGTAAAATTATAAAGCTAATAGAAGGTCCTAGAGATGTTAGAGATGATCAAAATGCAAACCATAAGTAGGAAATTTAATAGATTTGATTACATTTTATTTTAATTTTGATTTGACTACATTTTAAGAATTAAGAATATCTGGGGGCACCTGCCTGGCTCAGTTGGTAGAGCATGTGACTCTTGTTCTTGGGGTGGTGAGTTTAAGCCCCAAATGGGGTGTAGAGATTACTTAAAAAATTAAAACTAAAAAAGTTTTTAAAAAATTAAAAATATCTGTTAAAGGATAGACACAATAAACAAAGTTAGCAAAAAGGTGACAGAATGAGAAAAGATTTATAATATCTAAAATTTACAAGAGATTAATATCTAGAACATACCAAAAAGCCTCAGTATTTCCCAATTTTTCAACGGGGATAATAATAATAGAAAGTAAAGGGCTCAGCACAGATCCTGGCATACAGTTAATGCTTACTGTTTGCTATTAATAGTTTATCAGTTCTTATCCTCTTGACAAAACACATTTTGTGTTAAGCCACGATATATGAACCCTGAATTTCCAGTTTCTGCATGGCTTTATATTGCTAGCTTATGGAATTACAGAGAAATGAATGTGCAAGTTTCTAGCCAGTCTCAATATCCGCAAATCCTGTTTGAAAGGTGTCTCCGGATAAGACAATGGTTAAACGAAAATCCGGGAAAATATTAGTGGCGGTTCCCATGACACAGAGGTGAGCAAAATGCTGTGTACACCACTGGTGCTGGGAGTCAGCAGCCAAGGACACCTGCCAGGTGATGTAGCAAGAAGAGTATGCTTCATGGCTTGAAGTGTGAATCTTGTGACTGTCATATTCTATCCTGGGGCTGGGGCACGAGCGTGCTGTGTCCAGAGGATTAAGAGACTAGGTGAAGTAGCTCCCCACTCCTCTGTCCAGGAGTCACATATGACTGGTGGTGGGAAAGCCAAATGGGCGAGCTCTTTCCTGCTGGGCTTTGTGGGGCCTTCCATACCCAGCAGGCAGATTGGCCACAAAGAGATGGCTTTGCTCATGGCCAACCTGCTCTCTGAAAGCAGAGCTTTGTCTTTTTCTGCTTTATGACTTCAGCTTCGGGGAAGGCTTTGGCTCCCCAAGTGTGGCCTGAAAACATGGATGATGACGCACAGGGCAGAAAGGAGTACGCTGTATTTGGTGGCAGTGACCTGAGCTGGATCCACTGCTTGAACTTGGGGGATGGGTAAAGCAAGTTGGCCAGGGCCATCCTGCTGTTAGGGAAGGCAAAGAAATTAATGACAGCTCTGTGCCAGGCATTGTCACACACATCTTTTCCTTCAATTCCCTGTAAACCTGTGAAATGAACTTTCAGAGAGGGAGAATTGCCCAAAGTTACCTGGCTTGTAGGTGACCCACTGAGATTTGAACCCTAGGTCTGCTTGACTCCAAGGCTCACTGGCGATTGTTTTGTTTTCTTTTTCACCGCCCCACACTCTGTATCTGTAGACTCAGAGTGGAGTTGGGTGGGGGTGGGATGGATCTATGACTTAAGAGGATTCCAAGTAAGTCCCATCTGTGTCTGATCTTGGCAGGCAGTTCGGTTAGGTGATGGAAAGTTAGTTACATTTCCCAGAGCTGCATCTGAACTTGTGCCCCTGTGGTCAGCTGATTTTAGGCATGGCTTTGATTTCTTAGCAGAAACTACGTTCCTGTGAAGTAATGACATCCTTGAAGTGTTGTGCTTTGCTTGTCATTCAGAGAAGCCCACAATTCCAAGAGATACATTACACCCTATGGATGGATTCCCTATCCAGGAAGGAACCAGGCAAGCCCTCCAAGACAGAAAGAGCTTGCTCTCAAGTGGAATTTCATTTTTCTGTGCTTCTGGGATCTGACAAGTGCTTTGAAGAACTGGCTTCATTGGCTGCTAATAGAGACTTCTTGTCCACACATCTGCAAGTGACTTGTTTTGTGTGTGCTTGAGAGATCACAGGTATTTTTGTACTAGTGCTACTGGAGGTCAGCAAGATTGCCATTGCTACCTGCTCTTGCTCCTGTCTCTAAGGCCCATGGCAATAACTAATAATGATAACAATTATGATAGTGATCATCACAAACCATTCATGTGTATTTGCTATGTGCCAGGCAATGTAATAAACTCATTTTATGTTCACAGCAACCCTCTTAACCCTCTGAAATATGAATTATTTAGGACTGGATTAACTGCAAGTAACAGAAATCCAACTTCAATGGCTTAACCAAATGAAGGATTTGTTTTTCTCATGGAATAGGAAGTCTAGCAGCAAGTACTTCAGGGTAAGTATAGAGACCCCATGATGCCATCAAGAACCCAGGCTCCTTCTCTGGGGGCTTTCTTCCTCATGTTTGTAACATGATGATTCTCCTTTGTGCATCACAAGCAATTTTTAGGCAGAAAGAAGGAAGAAAGGCAAAGGCTAAGTGGCAAAAACTAAAAGGGTGAAACTTCAGCTGGTGCCTCTAGGGGCACCTCATTGTCCAGAACTGCTTTGCATGCTCACATCTGGTGGTGAGAGCATCTGTTAATCCAAGATTGCATAAATGAGCACCTCAGGAAGGAAGGAAAGAGGCATGGCTATTGGCTAGGTAACTAGCAGTGCCTAGCTCATGTAGTTCATATTTGTTGAAAACATAAACAAAGACAATTAAATTAGTTAAGTGTTTGCCAGAGGTCATATAGCTAGGGAGTGCCAGGGCCCAGAACTGAATCCAGGTATGTCTGACTCTGAAACCACATTTCTTTTTTTTTTTTTTTAATTTTTATTTATTTATTCATGAGAGACAGAGAGAGAGAGAGAGAGGCAGAGGGAGAAGCGGGCTCCCAAGGAGCAGGGAGCCCGATGTGGGACTCGATCCCAGGACCCTGAGATCATGACCTGAGCCGAAGGCAGACGCTTAACCATCTGAGCCACCCAGGCGCCCTGAAACCACATTTCTAAAAGCTCTGCTATAATTTATTCCTGATATTGGGAGGTGTTTGGGCTGGAGAATAGGGGACTTGCCCTCTATGGAACAGAAAGGAGTGTTGATTGTCAGCTTCTTGAGAATAGTGCAAAAAGCAACATATGAAAAATACGGAAAGGTACAAAGTAAGGAAGCAATTTATAATAATTAGTAATTAATTGTTATGTGGGCTCCTCAGCAAACTCTATTACCAGAAACATTTGTGTAGAGGTTAGGTCATCCATAAGAAGAGATCCCTGAACTAATTGGCAGTTTGGGCCCATCATGAGTTCAAAATCCTGGGTTTAAACTCAGAAATACAAAGGATTATAAGAGAAGATTATGAGAAATTACATGCTAACAAGTTGGACAGCCTAGAAGAAATGGATAAATTCCTAGAAACATAACCTCCCAAAACTGAATCAGGAAATAGAAAGTTGGAACAGACTGATTACCAGCAATGAAATTGAATCAGTAATCAAAAAATTCCCAACAAACAAAAGTCCAGGACCAGACAGTTTCACGGGTGAATTCTACCAAACATTTGAAGAAGAGTTAGTACTTATCCTTCTCAAACTATTCCAAAAAATTAAAGAGGAAGGAAAGCTTCCAAATTCATTTCATGAGGCCAGCATTATCCTGACACCAAAAATAGATAAAGACACTACAAAAAAAAAAAAAAAAAAAAGAACTATAGGCCAATATCCGAATATCTCTGATGAACATAGATGCAAAAATCCTCAACAAAGTATTAGCAAACTGAATCTCACAATTTAAAAAAATCGTTCACCACACTCAAGTGGAGTTTATTCGCAGGATGCAAATGTGGTTCAATATTCACAAATCAATCAATGTGATACATCATATTAATAAAAGAAAGGATAAAAACCATATGATCATTTCAATAGATGCTAAAAAAGTATTTGACAAAGTACAACATCCATTCATGATAAAAGCCCTCAACAAAGTAGGTTTAGAGGGCACATACGTCAACATAATAAAGGCCATATATGAAAAACCCATAGTTAACATCATACTTAATGGTGAAAAACTGAAAGCTTTTCCCCTAAGATCAGGAACAAGACAAGGATGTCCTCTCATACCATTTTTATTCAAAATAGTACTGGAAGTCCTAGCCATAGCAATCAGACAAGAAAAAGAAATAAAAGGCATCCAAATTGATAAGGAAAAGTAAAACATTCACTATTTGCAGATGACACGATACTATGTATAGAGAACCCTGAAGACTCCACTAAAAAGCTACTAGAACTAATAAATGAATTCAGTAAAGTCACAGGTTACAACATCAATATACAGAAATCTGTTGCATTTCTATACAATAATAATGAAGTAGCAGAAGGAGAAATTAAGAAAATAATCCCATTTACAATTGCACCAAAATTAATAAAATATCTAGGAATGAACTTAACCAAGGAAGTGAAAGACCTATGCCATGAAAACTATAAAACATTGATGAAAGAAATTGAACATGACACAAACAAATGGAAAGATATTCCATGCTCATGGATTGGGAGAACAAATATTGTTAAAATGTCTATATTCCAAATCAAGATTTAATGCAATCCCTATCGAAATACCAACAACATTTTTCACAGAACTAGAACAAACAATCCTAAAATTTGTATGGAACCACAAAAGACCCCCAAATAGCCAGTGCAATCTTGAAAAAGAACAAAATTGGAGATATCATAATCCCAGATTTTAAGATATCCTAATTTGAAGGGATACATGCACCCTGATGCTTATAGCAGTATTATCTACAGTAGCCAAATTGTGGAAACAGCTCAAATATCCATTGACTGATGAGTGGATAAGGAAGATGTTGTATACATATACAATGGAATATTACTCAGCCATAAAAAAGAATGAAATCTTGCCATTTGCAATGACATAGATGGACCTCAAGAGTATTATGCTAAGTGATATAAGTCAGTCAGAAAAAGACAAATACCATATAATTTCATTCATTTGTGGAATTTAAGAAACAAAACAAATGAGCATAGGGAAAAGAAGAGAGAGAGGCAAACCAAGAAACAGACTCTTAACTACAAATAACAAACTAATGATTACCAGAGGGGATGGGGTGTGGGGGTGGGTGAAATAGGTGATGGGGATTAAGGAGTGCACTTCTGATGAGCACTGGATGTTGTATGTAAGTGCTGAATCATGAAATTGTACAACTGAAACTAATATTATACTGTTAACTAACTGGAATTTAACTAAAAACTTAAAAAGATATACTACATAGCTGTAGTAATCCAAACAGTATGGTACTGGCACAAAAATAGGCACACAGATCAATAGAACAGAATAGAGAGCCCAGAAAAAGCCAACAATTATATGGTCAGTTAATCTTTGACAAAACAGGAAAGAATATCCAATGGGTAAAAGTCTTTTCAACAAATGGTGTTGAGAAAACTGGACAGCTACATGCAAAAAAATGAAACTGGACCATTTTCTTACACCACACACAAAAATAAACTCAAAGTTGATTAAAGACCTAAATGTGAGATCTGAAACCATAACAGTCTTAGAAGGGAGTCCAGGCAATAATGTCTTGGACATCAGCCATAGCAGCATTTTTCTAGATATGTCTCCTGAGGCAAGGGAAACAAAAGCAAAAATAAACTACTGGGGGGCTCCTGGGTGGCTCAGTCGTTAAGCGTCTGCCTTTGGCTCAGGTCATGATCCCAGGGTCCTGGGATCAAGGCCCACATTGGGCTCCCTGCTCTGCGGGAAGCCTGCTTCTCCCTCTCCAACTCCTCCTGCTTGTGTTCCCTCTCTTGCTGTCTCTCTCTCTGTCAAATAAATAAATAAAATCTTAAAAAAAAAAAAATAAACTACTGGGACTACATCAAAATAAAGACTTCTTCACAACAAAGGAAACCATCAACAAAACTAAAGGACAACCTATGGAATGGGAGAAGATATTTGTAAATGATATATCAGATAAAGGCTTAGTATCCAAAATATATAAAGAACAGATACAACCCAATGCCAAAAACCCCCAAATAATTGAGTTAAAAAATGGCAGAAGACATGAACAGACATTTCTCCAAAGAAGACACAGATGGCAACGGACTCATAAAAAGATGCTCAACATCACTAATCATCAGGGAAATGCAAATCAAAACCACAATGAGATATCACCTCACACCTGTCAGAATGGCTAAAATAAAAAACACAAAGTGTTGGTCAGGATATGGAGAAACAGGAACGCTTGTCCACTGTTTTTAGCATATGTGATGCCGAAGTGAGCACAACCCTTGTGCACTGTTGGTGGGAATACAAACCAGTGCAACCATTGTGGAAAATAGTATGGCGGTTCCTGAAAACATTGAAAATAGAAGTATCCTAAGATCTAGAAATTCCACTGCCAAAGAATACAAAAACACTAATTTGAAGGGATCTATGCACACCTGTGTTTATTGCAACATTATTTACAATAGCCAAAATATAGAAGCAACCCAAATGTCCATTGATAGATGAATGGATAAAGATGTGGTGTATATATACAGTGGAATATTACTCAGCTATAAAAAGGAATGATATCTTGCCATTTGCAACAACATGGATGGATCTAGAGGTTATAAACTGCTAAGTGAAGTAAGTCAGAGAAAGACAAATACCATACGATTTCACTCATATGTGTTTTAAGAAACAAACACACAAAGAAAGAGACAAACCAAAAAACAGACTGTTAACTACAGAGAACAAACTGATAGTTACAGGGGAGGTCGGTGGGGGGATGGGTGAAATAGGTGAAGAGGATTAAGAGGACACTTATCATGATGAGCACTGAGTCATGTATAGAATTGGTGAATCACTATGTTATATACCTGAAACTAATATAACACCATGGTAATTACACTGGAATTGAAGTTTTTAAAAATCCTGGGTCTAAAAAACAAAAGTGTCTGAGATAAACTAATCCTGATTAGAGGAAGTGTCTGAAGGCTTTTGGTTGGGGGTAGAAGTCTCCTGATTTGTCAGAGCTAGAATGACCACACAATTAATTTATGGTCCAAACCAGGGCACTTTTTAGAGCGAAAGGGGTATTTATTAGTATTTATGTTGGGAGAGACGGTGACTACAGGGTTATTGCAGAGGAACCTGTGGCTACCCTCGGCATAGGCTTCTGGTGAATAAAAGGACAAGGAGTCTTGGGACTTCATGGGCAGTGGCAGCTGGGGGATAGTCAAAAAGGACAGACATCCCCAAGCCAGTTCCCTCCACTTCCATAGGCTGGATCTCTGAAGAGTCTCTTCTTCACCTGTAATGGACTTTTGTAATAGGTTTGAAATTCAATGAGCAGGGACAATGAGTGACTAGTGAAAACATGCACCTGACATAGCCCCTTGTTCCCTGAGTCTCCTCTAGCAGGACTCCTTTTTAAGAGACACTGAGCATGGATAATGCTGTGTTTCTTACTGAGTCATGCACCTGGCCCATTCTAGATGGGGAAGGAAACTGGATTTCACATATCCTGAAACTCTTCCCAGCATTTAAAAACTGCTATTCTGGTTTGCTCAGTGACCTTAGGCAAGTCACAAGCTCTCCCTATGCTTTGGCTTTTCCTTTAGTGGAAATAAAATGGAAATAATCATTACACAAGAGAAAAAAAATGACTCAAGAACTTCCAGCGAAAGATGCCACATGGAACCAAGAGATACTATTTTTATGACAGTTATTAGCTGAGCTGCTTCTTGTCTCGTCCCTTCTCATTAGGCCACAGGGCACAGAATAAACACAGGTTTGGCCAGTGACTGGTATTTGATGATGTTGGCACCAGAGATGAAGGAAGGAATTTCTCTCTGGCTTGTGTTTCCCTATTAACCTCCTCATGCCTGGTTCTCAATGTCTACTGGTATAGAAACTGGAGACCATCAGGAATCTTAGCTAGTGGTTTCATAGCAGAAGCAGCCTATTCAGGACAACTTCAAATAATGATGCTATTAAAATATTGTCTTTATTCCTTCCTTAATTCCTTTCATCAATAAACATTGTTTGAGTATCTCTGTCAGCCAGGTTCTGTTTCCCAAGCCTATAGCAAGATGCATGGCAAACATTAAACTCTCTGATGTTTGTTGAATCAAGGAATTTGTCAGAGATGTAAGGTTTAGAGAGCTGGTCTTCAGCTGCAATCTTGCATCTCTCTTATCTATCCTGATACTTAAGAAACATTCTAAATGGAAAACTGCTCTTGTTACCCATTTCTTAAAGACCAAGACCAAACTTCTTAATATGGCATAGAAGAAACTTCAGGGTTTGGTCCTTCTGTCTCATCTCTCACTGAGCCCCATTTATGCTGCGTTCTAGCAGTTGAGCTCAACTTTCCCACAGGCCCCTGATATATAATAAATATTTTAGGTTTTCTGGGTCTTGTGGTCTCTGTTGCAATGACTTGGTGCTGCTGTTGTAATGTGAACAACCCAAGACAAAATTTAAGTGACCAGGTATGGCTGTGTTCAAATAAAGCTTTATTTACAAAAACAGGTGGTGCGCTAGATTTGATCTGTGGGCTGTAGTTTGTTAATCTCTGCTTTACACCTTTACTCATGCTATGCTTGTTCACTTACCCACTCTGAAGACCTCTTCTTCCCCCCATTCTTCTGGCCATTATCCATTCAATTGCCATCTCAAGCCTGAGGCCTTTCTCTACTACCCTGGGTAGAACTGGTTACTCACACCACTATATTCTGTACATACCACTTGTTTATCTGTTTTTTCCTCCTGTAACCTGATTTATTGAAACTTTATTCCTTCATTCCTGCATTTATTCATTCATTCATTCCATAATATTTAATGACTGTCCACTATGGGGCAGAGTTGACTTTTTAGTCTTTGTACAGCACCGAGCAGAAAGCCTGACACATAAAACATGCCTAATACATGCTTGTTGAATAAAAAGAGATAGAACGCAATAAAGAGGTCCATTGCCAAAGGTGTGTCTTTGGTGTAGGGTAAAGTGGGGCAATTGCCTTTACTGATTTTGAAACCAGTCCATTGTGTAGAAGCATTTGGTCAGCTGTTGTATTTGGGGCTTTCCTTCAAGGTTTCTGTAGCCTGGGCTGGAATAGCGTGGTGGCCCCCCTTGTCCTTATTGCTTTTCCCAAGTCCCTGGGGTCCTGCTTTCTGGTGACACCGCATGGTGGGATGAAGAGTAGCAGCACCAGATTCCGAACTCCCATGTGGACAGGTGACCAGCTAGGGTGGATTGGAAGTTTTACTAACAAAGTGTCAACATTGCTCAGTGGGTCTCTTACTTTTACTTTTATTTTCATACAGAAGATCAGTTTTTGTCATTGCTTTCTGAGAGAGCAGGGCTATCTGGACTAAGGCGCTTAAAAGGCCCACAGCATGAGGATATTGAAATTGCTTCCTTGCAGAGTTTAAATCTACTCTTTTTTTTTTTTTTCTTTCCATCCTCAATCTCTGGCTCCTTGAGACTGAGCCTGAGCTTAAATGTAAAAATGAAGCTGCTTGGTTACTCATATTACAGAAATCACTTCATGGATCCACGGAGCCCAAAAAGATTTGAAGTAAGGCTTTTAAACCATTTTTCTTAAATTTACAACCCATTCTAAATGTAAGCAGAACATGTACGGAACGGGTTGTTACCAATAGAAACAAAATGACTTCATTCGGTTTTGACCTAGTCAGATGTAGATTTTCAGTAGTTGCCGGGAAGGTTCTGTGTTCGTGGTCAGGGACAGAGAAAAGACAATGGTCACAGCTTGTTACAAAACAAACACAAAACCTCCACACGGTTTCTCATGTTACAAGAGCAAATAGGAAAGGAGCCCCAGCTGGGGATTGTAGCACAGAGTGTAAGTTGGGTAAACACTAAAGAAACTGGAGAATGTTCTGGGTCTTCTTTTATATAAGAAGCCAGCGACGGAAGTGTCAGCTGAACAGAATACGGGACTGTTGTTCACCGGCTCACCCCACAGGTGATAGAGAATTAAAGAAATCAAAGTTCCATGGTGACAGAGTTCTTTTCATGGATGCATCTATAATCGGCCTGACCTGACATCTTAAGACTGATTACTTTTGTGAGGAAACCATGGTGAAAAGACATGATGTGCCTGTGTTTCAGAGAAGGAAAGGAAGAAGCAAGGTCATAAACAGATGGTTCGTTAACAAAAGAAAAATAAGGCATTTAGTGTTGCTAAATGACCAGGGCCATAAAGGATTGTAAACACAGCAAAAGCTAAGTGGAGAATGTGTGGTATTAGTGAGCTAACCCCATTGCAACACTCATGCAATTTGGTGGTAAGGAACTTCCGGTAAGTTCCTCATTTAGTAAGTTGTTGTCACAGTATATTTTGAATAGATTCACAATAATGTTTGTGTTTGTGTATGCATGAGTGCGGGCGTGTGCGTGCTTAGGTGGGTAAGACATTGGTAAATGAGTTTCATAAACAAATGTATTGCTTGACTGAAACATTAAAGTTTAAAATAAAATACTGGCTTGACTCTTGTTTCTGGCATGAACAAATATCTTACTTTTGGCAATTCCCATCAAAAGTTAAGTGTCACTATTTGACAATGTCTAACAGAATTGAAATTTACATATCCTTGGACTCTGCAATTCTACCGTAAGGCATTGATTCATAGTTCTGTCCATACATCTGTGCAAAAATATGTTTGTGGGAACAAAAAAATTGGAAACAACTTATTTGTCTATAGGTAGGGGTCTGTGTAAATTTTGGGACATCCATACAATGAAATATAGTTCAGCTGTTGAAATGAAAGAGGTAAATCCAACTGTATGGATTTATAATAAACTCTGCAATATCTTGTTTAGTTTCACTAAGAAACAGAGAAGGATATGCAAGAAAAGGGGATGTGCATATAGGCATATAGACTTGTGTGTACATAGAATATTTCTGGAAGGATAGCCAAGAAATGTAATAGTGGATGCCTCTATGGAAAAGACTGGGCTTCAGAGGTGGGTGAAAATTTACTTTCTACCTCCAAACTGTTTTGCACTGTGGAATTTTTTTTTTTTAAAGATTTTTTTATTTATTTTATTTGAGAGAGAGAATGAGAGAGAGAGAGCAGGAGAGGGGGGAGGGTCAGAGGAAGAAACAGACTCCCTGCCGAGCAGGGAGCCCGATGCGGGACTCGATCCCGGGACTCCAGGATCATGACCTGAGCCAAAGGCAGTCGCTTAACCAACTGAGCCACCCAGGCGCCCTGCACTGTGAAATTTTTATTGGCCATGTACACAAATCATTTTTCAAAAAATAATTTGAATGGAAATGCCTTGGGTTTTTTTTGTTTTGTTTTGTTTTGTTTTTTACTAATTAATTAAGGTTTTGCTGCTGGTGGGATCAGTGCCCAATGAAATAGATTAAAATCTGTGGTCTGATTCACAGACTAAAAATGGCTTAAAATACCTACAGAAGAAGGCATCTTTCAGTTAAGTGTGTATTTGGGAAGAGTGTTTCAGTAAGTAATGAATAATAAGGAACACTGTTTGGGCTGCTATGTTTATGCTGACAGTTGGAATCTTAGAGAGAGCTGTGTAGGAAGCCCAGAGCCTCTCTCCAGGAAGTCAGGCAAAGGCCTCATGCTGAAGAGTCACCCTCACTTACAGCCTGCAAAACATTAATTAAAGCCTCCTAACTTCTCCTATATGCCAATTCCATACCTCTCAAAGAGTCATCATTGTTGTTTCTTTGCCTGTGGATGAATGAAGAATGAAGAACGCTTGGGAAGATAAACACCCACTGGTTTCTTTACAGTAATTAATACCCGGCTCACTCCCAGGAGCTGATAAACTCGGTGGCCTTTAGAAACCAGTCACGTGACAGCAACCTAGCAACTTCCCTCTGAAGTTTGGCGGAAAAGTGGTTAAGTACACAAGAATGGCCAACACACATTTTTCCGTGAGACCTGCTGCTGAATCCACACTTGGTACTTTGGGGGAGGTGCCTGACAGTAGTTCTTCACTTAACCTTTAATAGCCTGTGTTATCTCTCGTAATGTTAGGTTTATTGTTAATTAACACTTCATCTGTCTTTGTCTTCTCTCTTCTCAAAACAGACTGCGGGCTCCTTAAGTGCTAGACTGCTGTCTTCATTCATTTGTTTGTTCATTGATGGAGCGAATACTGAATGGGTAGCTAGCACGTGTGCATGCTTTGCTAAGGCCCCGGAGGTGGGGGGGGGGGGCGGAATGCAAGGATGAAAGAGACCTCTTCCTTGCCTACAAGGCACTCAGAGCCTACTTGTCTCTTCACAATCTCATAGTCTTATTTAGACTTGTATCTCCCAAGATCATTGACACAGAAGGAGCTCAAAAAGATGCTTAATAAATGTTGGTGGGTGGAGAAATTGCTCTAGCTACAAACCCAGAACTGTGTCATGATATGTGCATTAAATTTTTCTGAGGAGGGGTGCCTGGTGGCTCAGTCGATTAAGTGTCTGCCTTCAGCTCAGGTCATGATCTCAGGGTCCTGGGATCAAGCCCCGCATCGGGCTCCTTGCTCAGTGGAGAGCCTGCTTCTCCCTTTCCCTCTGCTTGCTGCTCCCCCTGCTTGTGCTCTCTCTCTGTCAAATAAATAAATAAAAATCTTAAAAAGAATTTTGTTTTTCTGAGGAAATTTCAGTAAATCTCCAGGCAATTTCTTGAGACATCTTCAATACTAGCATTTAAAAGTGAAATTTCTTTCTTAGATCAGATGTTTCTAGTTCTGGGAATGGACTCTTTTAGGGTTGATGTTGAAGACAACAATTATTCTGGCCCAACAATAGCCAGGGCTATACTCCTTATACTTTTCACACAGACAAATGCTACTCACTAACAAAGGACATGGGAAGAGAGAAGTCAGTCAGGGAAGCTAACATTTCCTGAGCATCACCCGGCCTGGAACTCCACACGCTTTACTTCAGTTAGTGAACAACCACCCAAGGAACATAATGATACCGATGTGGGAAAAAAAGAAATGAGCATTTTTGGTATTGGCTTGGTGGTTAGTAGGAGACAGATATAATTGTATATATGTATGCATGCTTCCATATGCATTTATGATTTAAAATTAAATATTTACTAAGCATTCTTCTAGGTGCTAGATGCCTAAAGAGGTATAAACCATAGTGCTCCTCTGCACCCTCAAGGAGGTAAATGATATAAAGAAACACATCCAAAGTTAAATAACCACATGAAAATTATATAACAGTAACAGGTTTTTAGAGCTGGCTGGATCCATAGTGAAAATTTAATCCAGATTTTCCTAAAATGGTATGTGTACATCATTGGTAGCATGCAAGATGGCTTGGATGTTATACAAACATTTTAAAGTTTTGTTAAGTAATTACTTTAACATGCATTAGAAAAATCTATAGCATATCAAGCCCTTGCGTACATGGATATTATTGCTTACTGCACAGTTACATATGAAAGTGAGTTGATTTAAAGATTATCTAAAGGAAAATATCAAGTAAGTATGTATAAAGAGGTGGTTCAGGCACATGGTAATAATTCCGCTGGTGTTATTTGAAAGACGGGAGTTTGGAAAATGCAGACAAGTCCAGTCTCTGGGATGCAGTGAGGTTAAGTGAGTTGTCCAAGGTCAGGAAGCCAATGGAGCACATAGAGTAGAACCTGGTCACCTGACTGGTCCTCTACGAGAATCTGACTATAAATAGAAAGGAGGGATGCCTGGGTGGCTCAGCCAGTTAAGCATCTGACTCTTGGTTTCAGCTCAGGTCATGATCTCAGGGTCATGGGCTCGAGCCCCGCGTCAGGCTCCACCCTCAGCCGGGAGTCTGCTCAGGATTCTCTCTCTCCCTCACCCTCTGTCCCCTCCTCCTCCCCCCACCCTCTCAAATAAATAAATAAATCCTTAAAAAAAAAGGTAAAAAAGGTAGAAATGGCCTCAAGAAAAATCAAAGTTAATATTTATAGTGTGTTTATTATGCATGCCAGTATTATAAAAATTTCATACTAATTTATGTTAATTTCCAAACCATGCATCTTTTCGTGAGGAAATTAAGGAGCAAGATCAAATAACTTTCCTAAGATTTGAACATGCAGAGCTGGGATTTGAACCCAGGCAGTCCAGCTCCAGAATTTGTTCCCATGAACACTGTACCCACAGCTCACCAGTATTAAGGGAAGGCATGAAAGAGGCAACCTGTCACCTGGTAACATTGGAAAGAATCTGCTCAGACAATATTCCTCCCCCTGTGCACTCTAGTTTCACATTCCCCCATTAGCCTATTGATCATTCATGGAAGGCATCATTTCTTCAAACTATCACTTTTTTTTAAAGATTTTATTTATTTATTTGACAGAGAGAGACACAGCGAGAGAAGGAACACAAGCAGGGGGAGTGGGAGAGGGAGAAGCAGGTTTCCTGTGGAGCGGGGAGCCCAATGCGGGGCTGGATCCCAGGACCCTGGGATCATGACCTGAGCTGAAGGCAGATGCTTAACGACTGAGCCACCCAGGCGCCCCAAACTATCACTTTTTATTTTTATTTTATTTTATTTTTTTTTAAGATTTTATTTATTTATTTATTTGAGAGAGAGAGAGAGAGAGAAACAGCATGAGAGGGGGGAGGGTCAGAGGGAGAAGCAGGCTCCCCGCCGAGCCGGGAGCCCGATGCGGGAGTCGATCCCGGGACTCCGGGATCATGACCTGAGCCGAAGGCAGTCGCTTAACCAACTGAGCCACCCAGGCGCCCCAAACTATCACTTTTTAATGTGAAAAAACTCCTGAGAGGAATCAGTGATGACCAAAAGCAACACTTTTGTGAGAATCATTTGTTAGGTTACCATGATAACAACAATAAAGAAATAGTTCTACTCCCAAAAGGGAGGAAGAGGGGGAGTCATGGAAGGTGAAGGGAGGGAAGGCTGATTCAGGGACGTGGCAGGGCTAAGAGGCACACGGGAGAAAAGACCCACGGAGGATGAGCCCGGTGTGTCCCAAGGGGCCAACAGGTGTTGTGAAAGCCTTGCGTGGTGTCCAGTGCTTGGCACAGCACCCGGCACATTGCAGGTGCTCACCAGCTTTGTGGAGGGAACGGAATCCTGCGTGGAAACAGAGGCCAAGCAGGGAGGCAGGCCTGAGTACGGTGATTGGAGGTGAGAGGGCATCAGACAAGCCGCCGACCTACTTTACAACGGCTCCAGGTGAGCGGAGGAGGAGAGCACAGCGGCCGACTTCCAATCAGCAGACAAAGGAGCTGTGAGCAAATCATTCAGCAGTGCTCCTGAGGTAACTAGGACGCCTGACTTGGGGGAACTCCGTTTCCGTGTCATCACCTCCCAGAGCAGCCCCAGTTCCACCTTCTGGCCCAGACTCCCTCGATGAAAAGCCCTCACCCTCCCTCCTTATAGGGTGCACCCTCCCTCCTTATAGGGTGCAGCCCTCTGTGCCAGAGGCGGCAGTTTTCCCTACCTCGCTGGCAGGTGCTGACAAAGAACTGCCGGAAACCAGGACCAAGTTCAGAGCCTGAAAATTCTTCCAGAGCTGGGAGGAGAGACCTGGAAGGGCCGACCGTGCGTTACATAAGCCGTGTGCTCGCAGCGCCCGGCTGATGCGCAGGACGCAGGGCCTCCCGGAATTGCGCAACTCTTAGCAGAGGCCCTCGCTAAGTGTTGCAACATGACTCCACATCTTTATCAAAAATGTGAAGCATCCACCCAGCACACACTTAGAAAACACTAAAGCTCTTCTCCACCAGGTGGTTAAGGCTGCTTGATCCGGCTGACAGGAGAGAAGCGGCACAGCGGGGGATGACTTACTGTAGCTCTTGGCCCTGGGAGCTGAACACTCTGTACCTTGTACCCCACTAGCCTTGGGCAGCATGGGCCTCTGATAAAATGTACTTTTTTTTGGTTTGCTTTTCCTGGCAGCCTCATTTTGGGTTATAAATGGCTCATTATTTCCATCCCATAGACCCATTCTTGCCGCTATTCCGTTCTCTTCTGGCTTTCTGAAATAACGGAGAGATCGGTAAAATCATCACTGACGAACCCTGCTTGTTCTGACCTTGAGCAGAGGCTGAATTTCCACATCGCTCATGCCATCTACACTTGCTGTCCCGTGGGAGAGATTGGCTGGAAAGGACCCCTGAAAGCAAGGGATAATTCTATTTACACTAAGGCACTCGGTGCCGTTAAATGCCAGGAAGTGGCCTGGACTTTTCACTCGCTCCAGTCCTGCAACCTTTCCAGAGGACTATTGGGCAATCTTCAGAGGTTATAAAGTTGGAACAGCATTCCCCTCGGATAGGTCGTTTTTCCCTGCAGGACAGCTTGGAGGCAAATTTTATGAAGTATCAAGTAGCTGACTGAAAGCAGTATAAATAACGAAGGAGCATATGACAAAACCCAGAGTGGAACGTGCTTACCGCAGGCGGAATATGTCCGTGGAACACATTTACTGTTATCAGCACCTACGTGGAGATGTGTGCCCAGCAACCATCCAGGAAAGGCATTGAACCATGGAAATAGTTATTAAGATTCAATCTGAGAAAAATTATTTTATTCTTACTTTCGAAAGCTCACAGACCACAGTTAACCCTGGAAAGGGACCTGCAGATAGGTTGGATGTGCTTAAGGGTCATTTAGCAGTAGAGACTGACCTTTATAAAACATCCTAAATTTGTCCAGGTCAGAGCCAGGGAAAAGCTTGGAAGCGTGGTTTATAGTGGGGACGAGCTATAAGAGGTCACCATTAGGCAAAAGGAAGCCCCAAATTAGAATTTTTTGAGGGAAACACGGAGAGAATTTTAAATCGGGTTTGTTTTCTTTTCTTGTTCCCTATCTTTGTTTTAGGATGCACCACAGTGTAAACCATGTTTTAATGAGACTGATCAGGCCACAGCTGATTGAGTTATGAGAGGCCATTGAGCTTTCCAAAGCCAGTTTCCTAAACCAGCTGCTTTGTTAGACCGGTCCCCACTGGCTAGAGCTGTTGACATTCTATAAGATAATTTTGTGTTCTTACAATGGTGGGAGGAAGTTCTGGGAAGGAATGGTGTAAGTTTGATGTAGAATGGAATTTTTTGAACATTTCCACTGAGAGACAACAAATTTCAAAGGCATCCCTGATCCTGCCTGCCACTTGCAGCTTCCTGTATCCCTTATAAGGGAAGACTTTGGCTTCATCAGGATCTAAATCGCTGAACTATTTTGAAGGGTGGGAGTATGATTAGTGTCAGACTTCTCTGAAGAAGATAACAGCCCCCTGAATATATCAATTCTTTTTTTAAAAGATTTTATTTATTTATTTGACAGAGACACAGCGAGAGAGGGAACACAAGCAGGGGGAGAGGGATAGGGAGAAGCAGGCCCCCCGCCAAACAGGGAGCCCGATGTGGGGCTCGATCCCAGGACCCTGGGATCATGACCTGAGCCGAAGGCAGACGCTTAACGACTGAGCTACCCAGGTGCCCCTGAATATATCAATTCTTATATGTTTATTAAAAATCATACTTTGTGGGGTACCTGGCTGGCTCAGTCAGAAGAGCGTGTGAGGCTTGATCTCAGGGTCGTGAGTTCAAGCCTCACATTGGGTGTAGAGATTACTAAAAAAATTAAAAATTAAAGGATAAAAATCATACTTTGTATCCAAAACTGAGACAAAAAGGGCCAGATGTTTTCAGAGGCCAGAGTGACCACAAGATGATGCAGTCAAGAAATGTTTCATAGAGGGTGTGGGGCATGGATGAGACCCTGTCCTTTCCTCAGACTCACCTTCACTCCGGCAAAGACTGTTAGCTCCTGACACGATATTTACTTTCTATTTCTTCCTAAATAAAATGACTCCAATGTGGCAATGTGCCTGGTTAAGAGACTACATTTCCTAGCCTCCCTTGCAGTAGCGACGGCCAGTGAGATCTAAGGAGATATTAGATGGGCAGAATTGCCAGATAAAATGCAGGATGCCCAGGTTAAATTTGAATTCCAGATAAACAAAGAATAATTTTTAATGTAAGTATATTCACACAATGTATAGAAATTTTATTGGTCAAATCTGGCAACTCTATGGGTGGACGCTCCTTTTGTCTTTTCTCCCCTTTCTCTTCTTTCCTGGGACATGGCTGGGATGGCTGGGATTTCAGCAGCCATGATGGATCATGAGGTTAAGGATGGCAATGAGAAAAACAGAACTTGGGTCTCTAATGATCACATACCTTCAGATTTTCTTTATAGGTGAGAATAAACCACTGATTTGCTTTAACCACTCCTACTACCTGTTATTTGCATCCAGTTGCTATTTCTAACTAACACAGTCAAAATAAAAAGCACTATTATTTTGGGTATTTAGTTAAGTCTTAGCCTTTGCCTTTAATGTAACATGAACCACTCCACTTTTACTTACTGTATTTTTTAAGGACGCTAAGAGGGATGGATTGTGTTCCCTCTACCCTTTGAAATAACAGTCCTTAGCATGAGTTTTTACACTGTGTTATTGCCTGACTTTTCTCAATCAGCTTTTAGGTATTTTGAGTAACTGCTTTAGATAAATAATAATAATAGTATTTCTAACATGGAGCAGTTTTTATCTGCACAAAGCCTGGGCCTGAAAAGTCAAGTCCCATGAAATGATGCTCTAAAACTGGAGAACCATCCTCCCAAACAGTAAAAGCCAAATTTCTCTTTGGTAGTTCCACTTTGAGAACATTTTCTTTTATATTAAGTCTTCATTAGCCCTCTATTCACAGCTTCCCTCATGCACTGTACAGATTAGCCACAGATCGTCGTGTGCGCAGGGGAAGCTAATATGCCGAACTCCACCAGTAAGTCAGGAATGATGTAAAAACTGCACGCCCTCAGCCTTGTGAGTGAGTCGGCTGCTTTAAATGTCCACTGTGAGGTATTTTAGAAAACAGAGGGGGTCACAGGTTGGCCTCTTTGAATGTAACCTTAAGCTACCTGGCTTAGTCTAGGTGATCATGCAGAGAAAAAGAAGTTCTCTGGGCTGTGAACTGTATAAATATTTGCCCTCCCTTTCCCAGTGGAATCTTTCGAAGGTTAAATAATAGATAGTAAATAATCAACTAAGATTTCTCAGATTGGCTGCATTTACCTTTCCCTGAAAAAACTTTTTTCCCCATGAAGATGAAGCAACTTCGGAATGAGAACAATATTTCCTTTTAGGCGTCCCCGCTTCAAACATTCAGAGAACAAGATCAGGCCTGGCCTGGCTGGCAGAGACTGCCTGGGGCCCACAGCTAGACTAGCCATGCGGGAGAGGGGAGGTGAGTTAGAATTTAACAGAAGGGAGGGGATAAAAACTCCCATTCACTTTCTAAGCTCCCCCATAGGCCTCTCAGCAATGTCCATAAGCAAGAAAGGGGTGAGCAGAGTTTTGTGCCTGGTCCATCACTGGGGGTAAAGAAAGTCTGGAAATCAACCCCTGGAATGTGAGTTACGTTACTATATATATATATATATATATATATATATATATATATACACACACACACACACACACACACACATATATATGTATATATATATATAGTTACGGTATATGTTATAACATACTATACGTTACTGTATATGTTTTTACATATATATATAGTTACATTATATAGTTTACACAAAGGAACAAGTAATACACAAATGGAGAGAGATTGACCTGGAAGACTGATCCTTGGTGTCTGGTGACAGACCACAGCGTCATGATAACCTGACTCAGAAGAAATGACAGATGACAGATGAGCCCATTTGTACCTGTCTACTCCAGATGCAAATAAAAGTTGGACTTATGTGAGTTGGGAAAACAGAAAATTATTATCTTCACAGTGTTAAAAGGAAAAGAACTTATTTCTTTTGTCCAGGCTATGCTAATTATAGTTATATTGAATATCCATTCAGCAAACATTTATTGAGTACGTACTATGTGCCAGGCACCGCACTAGGTGCTGGGAATGCACTCAGTACTACAGCGCTGAAGGCGGAAAGCTTAATGATGCCTTTGAACTTCACAAGTAGGTTAGAATTTTATAAGGTCCCTCCATTCCCTGCTCACAGCAAGAGCTTAGCCAGAGGAGCACCTTCCTTGTACTGTGATCTCTTAAGATGATGACAATTGTTGTGCAAAACAAAAGTATGTGTAACACTTTAATCGGCATATTTGTCATTTTTCCCTTTCTTTTAATAGCCTTATTATAAGCCCTGTGGTAAAACTTAGAATCTTCTCTCTGCTACTAAATAATAACAACTTTGCCCAAGTCTTTTCATTTTCTGGTGCTAAGTTTAAACATTTAGAAAATGAGATGGTAGGAAGCAGGACTAGGTTGATTTAATGACTCCAGTTTAGGATATGCAATAAGAGGTTAAAAGAGACAGCTACTTACTAGCCACTTACGCACTGTTGTGATCACAGGGTAGTCACTTAAACCTCTTAAAGTCTCAGTTTCCTTATCTGAAAAATGGGAATAATATGCTATTTGTTTTGAGGATGAAATAGATTAATGGACACTGCTGGTTCAATGCAGAGCATAGGAGAAACACCCCAGTAAAGGTAGCTATTTGTATTCTACTCAAAAACTATTTCAATCTTACCTGTTGTATGGTATGTGTGTATGTAAGTATGTGTCTAATCTCCCATTTACCCTTGCTGTGTCATCGCAGATCTCCTAGTAAACGGGTAATTGATATTAGGGCACAACCATGTAATGGATTCTATTTTTCCCAATCAGTACTTTCAATGATTCTATGTCTAATCCCTTTTTCTATCCCTCAAGAGCATCTAGGGCGAGTTGTAGAAATTTGCAGTTTTTAAAAGCTAGGTCCAGATAGTTTGACTTTTATTCTGATTCACAGCTTCTCTCCTCCCTGCAGCCTTTCCTGGCCTCAGGCTCCTCCAGCGTGTGGGGCAGGAAGCGGGGAGGGCAGGGCCTGGCACCTCTGAACTGCCCACCCACGTCTGTGGTTCTCTCGCCACCGCTTGGGCTAACACTGCCGGCATGTTGGTCCCCCTGTGTGGTCAGTAGCCCAAGGGCTGTTGGCACATTGTGGGATCTGGGAGGCCCTTGTGGGGTTCCTGACTGTATGGTTTGGTGACCTGGCTGACCTAGCCCTGGGGGGACCTACTCTAGGCCCTCAGCTCCTACCATGCTTGTTGCCCTCCCTGCTCTGCCTGTTGGACAAGGACTCTGTTTCTCCAGCATCTAGAGACTTGTCTCCACGCTTGTGCATAATTTCACTGGTATTTGAATTCTGTTCCAAGAATGCAATTTTCACCCTTTAGATGCTTAGAGCTCCCTTGGGTGTCTACTCTTGGCTGAGACACAGTATAATTAAATAATGGCATGAGGGGCTATATTGTCTTCTTGATTTAATCCCACTGATTTACTTGTCTTTTCATTAGTTCAGATTCAAAGTCCTTTATTAAAAACAAGGTAGTTCATATAGTAACCACTTTGTTTGTATATATAATTTTTCTATATTATTTATTATTGATTTTCCGTATTATTATTAATATCATTAATGTATGTTAACATATTAAATACCTATACTTCCATCAGAGAAGGAATTGTTTAACAGATTTTAAATAAAAAATGTTCTTATTGACTTTATGTTATATATATTTATTATATATTAAATACAGTATGTATTTTTAATTTATATATAACACATATATTTGATTTGAATATCTATATATTAATAAGGTCATTTTCACTTAAAACTTGCTAAAGGAAATAGCTCCTGTTGTGACAGAAGAATCTAGTTGTCCATCTCACTGTGTCTCTATTTTATTTTATTTTTTTTTTTTAAGATTTTATTTATTTATTTGTCAGAGAGAGAGAGAGCGAGCAAGAGCAGGGGGAGGGGCAGAGGGAGAAGTAGACTCCCCGCCGAGCAAGGAGCCCGATGCGGGACTCCATCCCAGGACTGTGGGATCATGACCTGAGCCGAAGGCAGACGCTTAACCCACTGAGCCACCCAGGCATCCCTGTGTCTCTATTTATAAATGTATGTTCCAGAACAATGATGTATCCCTTACTTTTAGAGAGTATTTAATACATCCCTAAATATTCTAGTGCTTTAAAAAATATTTTTTTAAGATTTTTTATTTATTTGACAGAGAAAGAGAGAGAGAGAGAGCATAACAGGTGGGGTGGCAGGCAGAGGGAGAGGGAGAAGCAGGCTCCCCGCCGAGCAAGGAGCCTGATGTGGGGCTTGATCCCAGGATCCTGGGGTCAGGACCTGAGCCGAAGGCAGACACTTAACCGACTGAGCCACCCAGGTGCCCCTAAAAAATTTTTTTAATTACAATATAACTTATATAAAGTACACAAATTTTAAGTGTTCAGCTTAATGGAATTCCACATATGTATCTATCTGTGTACTGTTAAGTATATACATTTGAAATATTTTCTTGTGTACACACAGCTATCCCTTTCTTATGTCTATTTTCATTTCTACCCTTCAACTCTGTGATTAAAAAAAAAAAGAAAAAAAGTTCCCGAGGAGCAAAGCGTGAGAATAAAGAGAAGAGAATGAATACTGATTGAATGTGACCCTCGGGCAGCTGTCCTTGCTTGGCTCCTCACACAGACTATCCAGTTTAATACTTAGACAAATACAATGGGGTCTATCGTGTTATCCCCATTTTAAAGATGAGGAAATTGGGCCTCAGAGTGGCTAAGTAATTTGTCTGTGGTCTTACAGTTAGACAGAATTTGAAGCTAGATATTTGGTACCAAAGGTTTATTTTTTCTTTTAGACAGTTACCAAGAAGCCATAATATACTTACCTCTTAAGTTGGGTTTCCCTGAAAGCTGAACCTCAGATATTTTATTTGAATAGTAATCCCAGAGAGGAGTAGGGAACAAGGGATGTGTGACAGGGAAGGAGGAAAAATCAATACAAGGATGAGTTATTGGTTTGGCCACTGTAGCAGACAACTTCTGTTCTATATCACTGGAATCTTCTCAGAAGCCTTATGAATTGTGTCTCAAAAATGCCTGCCTGGGGGCACCTGGGTTATGCAGTTGGCTAAGCGTCAGACTCTTGGTTTCAGCTCAGGTCATGATCTCAGGGTAGTGAGTTCGAGCCCGTCATCGGGCTTGGCGCTCAGCACTCAGCATGGAGTCTGCTTGGGATTCTCTCTCCCTCTCCCTCTGCCCCTCCTGCTTGTTCTCTCTCTCTCTCTCAAATAAATAAATAAATCTTTAAAAAAAAAATGCCTGCATGGAAGACAAAAGAGGGAAGTACATATTCATTAGCTTCTGTTGTCTATTGGTCAAGGGTGGTCCCATGGCATTAACTACCCACTTCTAGGTTATAATGTGTTGGTGTTAAGCAGGTTCCCCTAGGTATAACGCACCTTGCATAAGAGAATATCGCAGAGGGGGTGCAAAAAACACCCAGGGGGTGAGGGGGGGCCAGGGAAGACACTATCAGATTACGCCCTTGGACAAAGACCATATGGAACTTGGTGCCTCAGCAGGGCCTGCAGTGGAAGATAGGGTTGAGAGGTTGTTAAGTGATGTGTGACGGGTAGCCAATACACATACCAAGAATGTTTTGATAGTGTACACCCAGATTGGGAAAGAGTTTTCTACTAACATGCCTCTTCTCTTTGCAGAGATTTAAACCTAAACCCAGGCCTATTCTTCTGCTGGAGTTCATGTCCAGGCATGTTTAGAAAATTAATGGAGCAGATCTGATTGAGTCTATTTCTAGGCACCCATATGCATGAGTTCTTTGCTCTTTTCCTGAAGGAAGGAGAAGAGATTTTTATGTATAAAACCCTTGAAAGAGGGCGCCTGAGTGACTCAGTTAGTTAAGCGACTGCCTTCGGCTCAGGTCATGATCCTGAAGTCCCGGGATCCAGTCCTGCATCAGGCTCCCTGCTCAGCAGGGAGTCTGCTTCTCCCTCTGACCATCCCCCCTCTCATGTGCTCTCTCTCTCTCTCATTCTCTCTCTCTCAAATAAATAAATAAATTCTTTTTTTTTTTTTTTTAAATAAGACCCTTGAAAGAGATGTAAGAGAGATGGAAGGAACTAGGTGGTAGCTATCCCACAACAGGGTCTGAACTCTATGGCAAAAAGGCTCAGGCCTGAAGGTCAGGGTCTGATTTAGGAAGGATTCAATACCTTGTTACCCAGTAGAACAAACTCTTTAAAGGCCCTGGTGACAGAGTGTGATAATGAAATAGGGGAGTTGGGCATTCTTCCCACTTCTGCATGATTCCACAGGGAAGATCAAATGTTTATAATGCAGTAAACACTTTGGGTGCTTCCAAGAATGCTGTTCCATGTGGCCCAATGACTCCGTATATTTAGAGACTGAGGAAATTTTTTTTAGGGATGTTAGTAGCTATCATAATTGGGGTGGGACTCAGGGTCTGAACCAGCCTCCAGAGATAGCACAGGGGTGGTCCAACCAATGGGCAATAGGGAGAAGGCTTGACAAGTGAGCAGAGTTCAGTATCCAGCTGCAGACAGCTCTCATAAAGGTAGCTATTGAATGAAGGAGTGGAGACTAGTCATGCAAACTTAGTAAGGGGATTATACCAGGAGAAAATAAAGTAGTATCCCAGGCCCAGAGGAAATAGTATATAGAGTAGGAATCCAAGATGTAGCTCAGGAAGGCATGGGGAGGAGCCAAATAGAATCCCAAATGGATGTATTATAAGGCAACTGGGGCTGAATTCAGTTACTGAAAATAGCAAGCCCTGAGACTGACTGGCCTAAGGCTCCATTTAGTTCCTCTTCCTGGGATATGTCTGAAAGCCTGGAGCAAGGTAAAGAGGCTGTTACTAGCTAAACGGGCAAGTGGACGCCAGGGCAGTGAGTCAAGCAAGTCTTCACTGTTGAATTATCAACAGGCCCTGTGTGTCTGAGTCATAACAAGGAAGCAAAGCCCCAATGGTCAAAGCCTATTTGCAACAGGCCTTAGAAGACTTCTGTTGTTTTTGTCTGTCTAGTACTTCTTCTCTTCTGCCAACAGAACTACTTTTTAATGGAGAGCCCCCAACCCCGCAACTTCCAGAGAGGTGAGTATGTGACCTCAGCCCAGTCAATCAGCATGCTTCATTCCCTTGGCTTGGGGATAGGCAGGAAACCTAGAAGGACGCTGCAGATTCCTCCCTGAGGTTTTATATTTGGGAGCTTAGGGAGGGAGCAGAGCTCTCTCTCAGTCCTGAAATCACAAGCTGAAAAGATGTTGTAGGCTAGGGGCACCTGGGTGGCTCAGTCAGTTAAGTGTCTAACTCTTGATTTCAGCTCAGGTCTCGGTATCAGGATCTCAGGGTTGTGAGTTCAAGCCCCGCATTGGGCTCTGAGCTGAGTATGGAGCCTACTTTTTTTTTTTTTTTTAAAGATTTTATTTATTTATTTGACAGAGAAAGACACAGCAAGAGAGGGAACACAAGCAGGGGGAGTGGGAGAGGGAGAAGCAGACTTCCTGCCGAGCAGGGAGCCCGATGCGGGACTCGATCCAGAGACTCCAGGATCATGACCTGAGCCGAAGGCAGTCGCTTAACCAACTGAGCCACCCAGGCGCCCTGGAGCCTACTTTAAAAAAAAAAAAGGTGTTGTAGACTAGAGTTGCTTTCTGTCAGCTTTCCTTGATGCCTATGGAAATGCCTCCTGCATTAAAGGAGAAGGAGTCCAACATTAAGAGAGAATCAGAAATGAAGAGAGATGAGAGATGGATCCTAAAGACATTACTTGGGCCCTGAATCCAGCCATGCCTGAAGCAAAAGCTATCCTTGCTCTTTCATGAGCTGATAAGTTCTCTTTTACATAAGCCAGTTTCAAGCCAATTTCAGTTGGGGTTCTGTTATTCGCCATGTAAGGAAATCAGACATTTGTTTATTTATTGCTTCACAGAAGCACATGTCTGTTGCCTCCATCCTTAGTTATCTTGAAATTTAGAGTTTGGACTGAGAATACTTGCTCACGTCTGGCCTCCATTGTTCTTCATGAGGATACACTGACCATTTGGACAAGCACAGGGCCAGTGCTCCCTGCCTGGCAAAATCTTGGTGATGTCACACCTGCGTCATTGTCCAGCTCTGCTTTTGACATTTGCTTGATCTTTGGAGCTCACTCTTTCCTCTTTCCCCATGGTCTTCTCTGTGGATGGAATCCTCAGCCCTTTCTGCTTTAAATCTTCCTTTTTGACAACAAGTTTCAAACCTGTTATTCAAATCCTGACCTTTCTCCTAAAATCAGAAACCTGTTTCAAATTTCTATTTGTGGATTCAGTGATCAACTCATACTCAACAAGTCTGAAACAGAGCTCAGCAGGGTCTGTTACCACTGATGTCACCACCATTACGCCAGTCATCATTTGAAAATCCTCAAATTATTGGGGCCACCCTTCTTTCCCTCATCGTCCATGTGCACTGAGTCATGGTGCCACATCCCTTCCCATCACGATGTCTGCATGTGCCAGGAGCTACAGGAGGTGGAACAAGAATCAAGACATGGTCCCTGACAGGAAGAGTTTGCATTCTACTAGAGGAACAACCCAAGGCAGAAAGGGCTAAATGCCACAACAGAAGCAGCAGAGAGAAAGGACTAAGGGAGCTTAACAGAAGTCATGTCTGCCACTGGGGATCAGGGAAGTCGCCGAAGAATTTCCACAGTCCATGAAGGGAGAAGTGCATGAGGAGAACAGAGAGCCAGGAGAGCAATTGACTGAAGTGCTCTTGGGATAACAACTTCAGTTCGCTGGGGCATAAAAAAGCCAGTTCCAGCTCCATTCTGCCTCGTTTTCCCTTATTGCGGAATTAGAAAACTGAAACACCAGCCTGTCCAGTTTCCTTGCAGCTCTGCATGACCAACTTCTGGCTGAAGAGAGTAAAGAGAGTGTAAGCTGGTGGACGTCCATGGACAGTGGACAGGGTGTGCTGGCATGCTCACCTTGGGCTTCCTCTCCTCTTTTCTTCCTACTTAGGCATACACACAATTACTTGTGAGTATGGCAGCCATCCTGGCACCATGAGACCCCACCTTCCAACCCACAAGAATGAAGATACATTTTGAGGATGGCAGAGGAGAAAGAAAGATCTTGGTTCCTTGATGACATCCCCTGGCTCCAGGGAAGCCCTGGACTGCCTTCCCTCACATGCCTTGTGTGTGGGGGAAAAAATCCCTATTTGAGTAAAAATCACTGGTAGTCAGATTTTCTGTTTGCTTGCAGCTGAATAAAATGCTAAGCTTTATAAATCCATATATTAAATAGAAATACTGAATGCCATTCTAGTGAAATTGAAGTTTATTCTATAAGCAAGGAAGATGCAGAAACTTCTTTACATAGAAGTTAGGGGAATGCCATTTGCTGTTCACTGTCCATGACCTTCAGAGCTCAGTTAGTGTCCCCCTCTTCATGGAAGCTTCTATCTCTTTATCCTCAGCCTCTGTCGGCAATTATCAAGGAAGTACAGCTTAGAGGCATGTATGGTTACTGGTTCTTCATGGGTTTGTGTTATGTATCCCGAGTAGGCCAGGAAGGGCCTTGCAGGTATTGACCAGGTGTTATACTTTCTCTCTCTCCTGAGGTGCCCAGGGTGGAGAGAAGCACACAGTAGTTTGGTGCTTAGGCACTACAGTCTTTCTTGGGTTTGAATCTTGACTGCATCATGGAATATCTGTAGATGTTAGGCAAATTTTTCAACCTCTCTAGGCCTCAATTTCCTTATCTAGAAAACAAAGATTGATAGTAGAACTTGCCTCACAGGGTACTTGTGAGACTCAAATGAACTATTTTCATGAATTCCTTAGCATCATTTCAGCCATCATTATGTATGTCACAGATGGAGGGTATTAATGACCTCCCTGTATCCACCTGTTTTCCATAGTGACTCTTCCCATCATGAAGTGGACTCCATTTCCCCACCCTTGAATCTGGGCTGGACTTATGACATTCTTTGGCCAATAGAATGTGGCAGAAGATACTGTGCTAATTCTTAGTTTAGGTGTCAAGAGGCTTGGCACATTTTCACACACACATTCTCTCTCCCTCTTTCTCTCTGTCTCAGGACCCCTGCATTTGCCATAAAGAATACACTCAGGAGAGCTGCTGAAGGATGATAACCTCATGGAGAAGAGAGGAGTCTTCCCAGTGCAGGTTCTTCTAGATCAGCCAATCTGCCAGATGGCTACAGATATGTGAGTGAGTCAGCCAAGATCAGGGAACCCATACATTTATGAGCAAAAGTAAATGCTAATTGTTTTAACCAGTAAGTTTAAGGGAGATTTGTTATGCAGCAATAGCTAACTGATATAAGTTACCTAAGAGAGAGGAGGGACTTTGCCTGTTTCATTCACTGCTATATCCCCAATGCCTAGAACATCATATCCGCAGGTGCTTAATATATGTGTTGAATAAATTCCTAAAAGTGACTATGATTGTTATTATCATGTAACAGGGTCACAGTGGCTAGTAAATGAGAAAATGCTGGGAAAGCATTTAATGTTGTTTCTGGCACAGTGACTTCTCAATAAATGTCAACTATTAATGGGCTGATCAACAATGACTGGTTAATTGATAAACGCACTTTTTATTAATATAAAACTAGCTGGTGAGTAATGCTGTCTAAGCCCAGTGAATGAAGCAATCTTCTGTCTTTCAGAAAACCTAACATTAACCACAACTGGGTTTTAGCTTTTAACGGCAGATAGAGAGAAGATAGATAGATGGGCAGGTCATAGATGAACTGCACCAGGAAACCCAGAGAACAAAATTGCATAAGAACTCTTCTTGGAACCCTGGAGCTTGGAGCTAAGGCATTATCCTCCTACCTTTTTTTTTTTTTTTTTTTAAGATTTTATTTATTTATTTATTTGAGAGGGAGAGCAAGAGAGAGAGCGAGAAAGAGAGAGAGGGAGGGAGGGAGGGAGAGCCCAGAAGGAGAGTGAGAGAGAGAAGCAGGTTCCCTGCTGAGCAGAGAGCCAGATGTGGGACTCCATCCCAGGATCCTGAGATCATGACCTGAGCCGAAGGCAGACACTTCACTGACTGAGCCACCCAGGCACCCCCTCTTACCTTTTTTCCCCCCCTGGCTTCGTCTCCTCTGCTACTTTCCCAGCATCAGGCCACCATATGTTGAGTTTCCAATTCCTCTCAGCATGCTGCTTCCTCCCCCACTAGATGCTGGGGAACCTTCTCCTCTGTGGCACAGCTGGTGACCATGGGGGTAGGTGGTGTGCCTGGGAGTGGGAGATGGGCGTGAATCCTGGGGTAATTCCTTTCTAACTGTATTATGTGGCTGATCCTGTTTGCCTTTTCATCCTCACCAAGCAGAAGGCTCACACTTTGTAATCTCTCAGTGACCTCGTTAGTTCCCAAATTACATTTGGCCTCTAGAAAGATGAACACATTGTACCTTCTCTGTGGGACTCATTATTTCCATTCTGGAGACTGTCATTTATGAAATTCTGACTTTCTTTCATTTTGTATTTACACTAGGCAAAGCTAAGAATATTGTAATTGTCTGTGATGTTTTGAAAACACTTGTCACAAACCAGAGCCAAATGCTGATTAATGTTAAGTGTTTTGAAGAACCAAGCTTTTGGCTCATTAACTGGACTTGAATGGCATTACCCATCAGCTTCAAGTTCTGATAATTACTCATCAGAGATTGGTGCTAATTTAGTAATAATGGTGCTGACAAATTTGTATGTTTTCCCCACAATGAACATTATGTACATATAAAGACTGGTGTGAATGACAGACCCTGAGTTAGAAGACCTGGTCCCAAATTTGCCACAATATGACCTTGGGAATGTCAGCTAACCTTTCCCAGTCTCCATTTCCGACCTTGATGAGATGGTCTTCTATATCCTTCTTCACAAAGATTCTATGGTGTCACTATTATGTAGTTTGGTCTTGACTTGCATAATAAGCACAGATTCATTTCAGGAAAGGCACAGACATTGAGCAAAACTGACATACATGGAATATGAGCAAAGATGTCAGTTTATTTCCTTTCTTCTCTGCATCTTTTCTATATTAAGAGGGGAAGAAATGTTCCCTGTTGGGCTTGCAGGATAAGCCCTTAATCAAATGTTACATACCATCTGTTTGAGACAGTATTTGGTAAGTCAAACTTAAGTAGCTATAATCACTGTGGAATCTGAAACTGTTTCCTGTTATCCTGTCTATTTTCTGAAGCAGACGGGAGGTAGTTGGGCTTCTTTAGCTGGCACAAAACAGTAATATTCCAAGGAAGAAAGACTCTTTTTTTGAGGCTCATACTTTGAAAGTGCTTACTGAATTTGCTTTTCTGTTTCTCCCTAGATGCTCTCCCATTTATTTACACTGCTTCTTCCCCTCCCATTCTGTATCAGAGTTATCTACGCCCTCAGCATGGCTCACTGTCTTCCTCTCTATTCCATTTCTTGGCTCAAGCCTTGGGGATTTGGGCATACGTGTTGATAATTCCTACCCTGGCATTAGAAGAGGACCAGGCCCAGAGATGTCAATGTTGGCTCAAGGTTGTATTGCTGGTTCATGACAGAGGATGATAGATTGTCATAAGGATTAGTCCAGACAATGTATATTAAGTGCCTCATGGAGTATGGGCCCATGAGGTGCTCCCCAACAGGTATTAGAATCATGGAAATACAGAGCTTAGTCTGTCTGCCTGTCCTGCTGTCTATAACTATTAGCTCTGGTAATTTATTTCTCTCATTTCAAGACTATGAAAATAATTTCAAAGGCTGCCCTACTTTTCCTTCGAACATTAGACACATTTTCTTTTTTTTTTTTTTAAGATTTTATTTATTTGACAGAGAGAGACACAGCGAGAGAGGGAACACAAGCAGGGGGAGTGGGAGAGGGAGAAGCAGGCTTCCCGCAGAGCAGGGAGCCCGATGCGGGGCTCGATCCCAGGACCCTGAGATCATGACCTGAGCCAAAGGCAGACGCTTAACGGCTGAGCCACCCAGGCGCCCCATTAGACACATTTTCTTAAAGGTCCCCTTTCTCTTCTACTGGCTGGGTAACATGTAACACACTATGTTTTTTCTATTTGAAAGGTTGGGTTGTTCTCTGGAGCTATCAGCCATCTCCCGCACGTTGGGGAGGTGGTGACAGCCAAGCAAATGGTGGAGATCGTCTTGAATTCACCACTGGTCCAAGGCCAGGGGGTTGGGTTACTGGGATATGGGCACCCCCATATATCCAATGCCTTTTAGGATATTAAGTGTCATGTAAACACAGCTCCTTCCCTGGTGCCCCATGAGTGTCGTCACCTGTCAGTAAGCAATGCCATGGGCTGTTTACTTGATGTGGAGACAAGACACCACATCTTCCTGGAGGTTTTCAACTTCTTAAGTTCTGATCCTGGACAGCAGTGGTGCTACAATATCTATAACTACCAAAGGACACTGATGGGAGAATGTGGGATTGTTTGTAAAGATTTGGGGTCTGGATGTACCGGTTGACCAAAGGATAGAGCCGGATGGTCTGGCCTTCGGTACAGGTCTGCTGTGGGTATGGGGAAAGCCACCCTCTATGCCAGAGTCTGCTCCAAGACTGTGTCAGTTCTACTTTAAAAACCAACTGAGAAGGTGGATGCTAGGCAGACATTGCTACCCCCTCACTCCAAAGATGAGAACACTGAAGTCAAGGGTCAGGCCCAAGGTCACCCTGCAAAGTCTTCCTGGAGGCAGAAATGGAATCTGAGCCTCAACTCGGGAGCTAGCTCTCACTGCTGCTGCAGTTACATGGTGAGGCATTTAAACCTGAGAGCCAAGTTCTGGGTTTAGATTACGCCTTTCTATTCTTTAACTTGGCCTTCCACTGCTGGGTCAGAGCAGCTCCTTGTTCTGTCCTGTTGGTGTTTTCTTAGACCGAAGAGTTACCATACTTCCTGGTCCTGCCTCCAGTAGGAAAGGCTGGGACCTGAGACCAATGTGTGGGTCATACTCCACTCAAGGGATTGCTCCAAACTGTGAGAGCAAGGAGTTGGAGTCTTTGTCTTTTAACCTTATCAAACAGAACTGGTCTTCAATTCATGATTTGTAATAACAGAGGTGATTCAGACAACCATTCCCTGTCATGGGTCCCTGCTGGGGAGGCAGCAAGAGGCTAGGACCTAAACTTTGAGGGCTGAATGTACTGATTGGAATCCAGACTCTGTTGTTTTTTGGCTATGTGACCTTAGGCAAGCACCTTAACCTCTCTGTAGCTCAACTTCCTGGTCTGTAAAATGAGTAAAAAGAATTCCTTAGGATGACATCATCTTTGCAAAGTCCCTGTTACATAAAGAATATTCAGGAAATATTGGCTTCTTCACTCCTCCTCACACCACACACATGTTGAATACAGTAGTCATATTTTGAAGATCACATTCAAAGAATAAATGTCATGCCTAGTAAGCTAAGTGACTCAAGAGCTAGCAAAAATTAGGTCTTTGAGGTTAGTAGCTATGCCACAATCCAAGTATAGATTTCCTGTTAATGGGCTTTAAATATATTAATGAAAGAATGTTTGTGCTCCTTGGATGGAAGCACAGTACAATATTTTGTGCCACCAGTGTCCATGAGGAAGCGTTGAGACAAATGTATCCCTATAAGTTCTGCATTGCAAATGAATGGAACTGTCATTCTTCTTACACCACGGGGTATTTGATCCAAAGGGGGGGGGAAGCTCTTTATATGAAAACATGAGATGTATGCCACATCCTGCAATTTTAATTAGGGATAACTTAAAGTGAAGTGCAGCTTTTTACATAAGGGTTGTACGATAAAGGAGGAAGCAATTTAAAAATAATTAACCACAGGATAGATTTTTTACTTGTAAATGTAATCAGTTTGAAATGATGACTGCCAATACTTTTTAAAATTTTGAGCCATTGCAGTTTGCTATATTTCTCTTTGTTTTCATCCCCAAATCAAAAAGCAGATCTGTCCTCCCCACTTTATGGACCACTATATACATTTCATGAAAATCCCTCTATTTGTAGTACACTTAGATCGGCAGTGGGCAAGAGGAGCAGATACAAAGCTACGTGGCATAGTCTTGCCCTCAAAGAATTTACACCCTGGTCCATCTTCAGATGGGTAATAGCCCCAGTAAACCCGGCAGAATCACCAAAGGAAAGTAGGCTGTTCTCTCTCTGTCTCTGTCTGTTTGAATGAGAAGCCAGCTAATGTTCAACCTAAAATTGAATCCTAGATTATTCAAAATAACTAGTTTTTTCTCCCAAAAGTCAGAAAAGAAATAAAAGTGTTAATCAGTAGTATTTTTAAAGTTGTATATTAAGAAAAAGTAGCTTAAATTCTAAATCATATATATACATATACGTATATACATTCAAGCAGAAAGCCTAGTAAATTTTCATATCTTTATCTACTGGAGAAGTAGGACTACCCTTGTGTGCTATACATTCCAAGTTCTCATTGGTATACTGGTAGGCACAATGCCCTTCTAGGTCTGGATGTGGAAGGTGATATGTGCCCACCAACTATGTTAATGGGTATATTAAATATCATCTGGGTATATACAAAAGTAACAGGTGTTCCTTCTAGCCATGCTTCCCAGCTATGTTAATAAAATATTTCGTAAGATAGGAAAAGGATGTTCCCAATGTGCTAGGAACAGGGCATGAACTCCAAACTGTACTTCTTTTATTTATTTACTTATTCACTCAGTCATTTATTTATTCACTCATTCAACCAAGATGTATATAATACTCACTCTATTCCAAGCCCTATTAGAGATCATGTGATACCATAGCCATTTTAGATGGACAGTTTAAGCAAGAGTCTTTGCCCTGTGGTCCATAGATTTTCAGTGGGTCTGAGGTTAGACTTTAGGGGATCAAGAAATCTCCTGAAATTAAATGCAATCATTGGTCTAAATTTTTGTCAAGAATTTTTTCTGAGACAAGGACCCATATCTTTCATCAGATTATCAAAAGGATCAAGATCCCAAAAGGTTAAGGAGCTACTGGCCTGGAAGGGAAGAAAACTCAGCCCTGGCTTCAATAGACGGCCACTGGCTCTATAACCCTGGCCAGAGCCCTGGTAGGAGGTCTCTCGTGTTCCCCACTCCTGTGCTCCACCATCAATGTGTCTCCACCTCTGAGTCTCTCTCTTCTTGCTCCTTTTTTTTTTTTTTTAAAGATTTATTTATTTATTTATTTATTTGACAGAGACAGAGACAGCGAGAGCAGGAACACAAGCAGGGGGAGTGGGAGAGGGAGAAGCAGGCTTCCCGCTGAGCCAGGAGCCCGATGTGGGACTCGATCCCAGGACCCTGGGATCATGACCTGAGCCGAAGGCAGTCGCTTAACCAACTGAGCCACCCAGGCGCCCTCTCTTCTTGCTCCTAAGTTACTCTTTCCTTACATCTTCACTTTGAATTCCTGATAAGGGACATTTGATCAGCCCTGTAAATACCCATCATTTCTGATGGGGCAGCCTTCTTACCAGAACACCTCAAAGGTTTTTGGCTGCCCATTGACTGCTTTTGGGTCAAGCCCCAATCCATCTCTAATCAGTTATGCCAGGTTGAAGGGAGGTGTCACTGTGAACAGATCATGGCCACTGCTCCATAAGGCCTTGTCTAGGAATCCTCCTGGGGAAGACTGTTGGTGAGGATGTTTCTGAGAAGTTAGATGCAGGTGTGACAGTCCCCGCTCTCAAGTATGGATGCATGGATTTAGGGAAATAAGTTGAACCAAGCTATCCACTAACTTGCCAGATCCCTCTTGGAATAGGTTAGTCAGATGACTGGTTGTGTTTAGGAACTGTTGTTTGGCCATGGGATACAAGAAAGCTAATTGTCCCATGCATATTTAGAACCTAAAACTCTGGCCTTATTAGTCTTAGCTCAGCCCAACTAACTGGTAATAGTGATTGTGAAAAGCACAGACACGAGCACAAATTGTCTTTATTTCTGGTCCACCATAAACTCTTGTCCCAAGTAGGTACCAGGGATCCAAAGACAAATAAGACTTGCAACCTGTCCTTGCAGAGATCACATAGGAAGGGAAGTTATATTGTTTGATATAAAGACCTGAATTGAAATGGCAATTGGCTGGGAGCCCACAGGCCAGAATTCTGGTGCTGACTCTGCCATGTATTGGTTGTGTAAGTTTGGCTCCATTATTTGAAGTCTCTGAACCATATTTATTTTAAAATGGAGATAATAAAACTCACTCTGCTTGGCTCTATGGTTGTCATAGGGACTAAATAAGGTAATACATGTGAAAATACTTTATTTTAAATTGCTAAAGCAAAACAAGGCTTTAAAAAATTATTGCTTTAGTTTGGGTATTATTGGCAGAACCGAACCATTCATTACTGGCGCCATGCTAGTTCCTATAATTAAATACATTCTTTGTCCTCTCAAGGTCTTTGTGAATAAGTTTAAACGAAATCTGATCACATTGGAAACGTGTATTTTAGTGGTATGCATTTGGTTTCAAAGAACATCTGATAAAGGCTTTAAAAGTTTAAAAGTACAAACAATATTAAAGGCACCAGTTAAAAGTTAATGAAGCAGGGCCCATCAGCTAAGAGAACCTATTTACTGAGGGTGAGATAGTGCCTCTGTCTTTTGTAAGAATTTTCTAGCTCTCGGGGCCCCTGGGTGGCTCAGTCGTTAAGCATCTGCCTTCGGCTCAGGTCGTGGTCCCATGGTCCTGGGATCGAGCCCCACATCGGGCTCCCTGCTCTGTGGGAAGCCTGCTTCTCCCTCTCCCACTCCTCCTGCTTGTGTTCCCTCTCTTGCTGTGTCTCTGTCAAAAAGAAAAAAAAAAAAGAATTTTCTAGCTCTCAGAATTATGCTAGAAATTTCCAAACAGATTGATTGGTACAGTGCCTAAAGCCTTATTAAAGCTATACAAGACTTTCAACCATGGGCATACAAAGTTTCAGATTGATTATGATTTTAAGTGACTTATTCATGCCAAGTAAAGTATATGAACAAGAGTTCCTTTTCTGATTTTAGTCTGGTAGGATGAGTCTAGGAGTTGGTCTTTCACATAGCAAAGTAACAAGGGCTTTCTTCTGAGGTCTTGATTCTCTGCATGTCTTTAGTACTGTCTGGGCCATTGAGGGCTTAAGTGGTTTATGTTCTTGAGTGTTACTGAACTGCCTCCAGACTCCCCAGTAGGACTATAAGATCCTTTGGGATTAGAATTATGCTATATTCCTGAAAGTATGACTATCACATTGACAAAGTATAAGCCATATTGAGGCAGAATTCTATACAGGTGATAGTTATCTATTTTTGCCCTCTCTGAGTTCCAGAATCTTGTTGATAATAGTCAGGTACAGTTTGCTGGATCGGGTGTCTGTACATAGCACTTAAAATGGTTCCTTAACTTTGGGTTTTATGAAACCAAGAAAAGGATATGTTGAAAATGACTGTCTGCCCATTGAATAAGGATCATACATAGTTTACTAATCATATTTAGAAACAAGGAACTAAAAAATACCCATAGTGGTGTTCACCCCTAGTTACCCTTAACTAAGAAACCGGCAGGGATATCTGGGTGGCTCAGTCGGTTAAGCGTCTGTCTTTGGCTCAGGTCATGATCCCAGGGTCCTGGGATGGAGCCCCGCATCAGCCTCCTTGCTCAACGGGGAGCCTGCAGCTCCCCCTGCTTGTGCTCACTCTGCCTCTCTCTCTGACAAATAAATAAATAAAATCTTTATTAAAAAAAAAAGAAATTGGCAGAAATGTTCAACCACCATTATGGTTAAAAAAGTTGGGCTCTGGAGTCAAGCAGGCTTGTGTTTGAAGTTTAGCTCCACCACTAATTAGCTGTGACCTTGGTCAACTTACTTAATTCTTCTAAGGCAGTTTTGCCATTAGTAAAATGGGGATGATAATAGTATGTCCTTGATAGGGGCTGTTGGGAAGATTATGAAGTGATATATGCTGGGTGCCTGGGTGGCTCAGTTGGTTAAGCAACTGTCTTCAGCTCAGGTCATGATCCTAGGGTCCTGGGATCAAGTCCCACATCAGGCTCCCCGCTCGTCTTCCTCTGCTTCTGCCCGCTGCACCCCCTGCTTGTGTGTGTGTGTGTGCTCTCTCTCTCTGTGTCTAATAAATAAATAAGATCTTAAAAAAAAAAAAAAAGAAAGAAACCATTGACATGGTTTTCCACGGGGGCTATTAAAAAAAAAAAATGAAGTGATATATCCTAAAATACTCAGCAGAGTGCCTGGCACATGAGACGTGATCAAGGCCTGGTACGTCATTCCCGTTAGCTAAGGGATTAGCCTTCGCACTGCTCTAGGCTGCAGCCCATTTAATGTGCCCCTAATTGTCCTTCTCTCAATTTGTGCTGGGTCTTCTGCTCTTGCTTCTTGCCCCAGATTGTACTTCCCTCTGTTTTTGAAAACCCTGACAGTGGCTGCCTAGTGAAGGTTCCTGTCTCTATCCTGAGAGTCAAGCCTGTCTCAGCTATTGGCTATATGCAGGGTCAGCATGAGCGTGCAAGTCGTAGCAACTGGAAGAAGGTTTAAGCCCCTGTCGACCAAAAGGACTCACTTTCCACTGGGAATGAAACTGAAAACAGATTTCCTGTCATCTCAGGGCTCATGATGCATAGCACCATTAAACAGCCCAGCAGCAGAAGCTCTGGACATTATAGTTTAATCACTTCATGCCCAAAGCCATATGGCAGAAGGCAACTTAACTCTGGATACTGAAAGTGCTCCATTAAATGACTGCCTTTTAATTTAACAATCATTAGCAGTACATAGATGCTGACTTCAAGTATGGGCTTAAGGGTGAGGTGAAATCTGGAATGCTCTTTGAAGCTCTTTACTTTGGAGGTAGGCCTCTGCTTCAGTTGACATCTTAGTGTGCTTTTTGGCATTAAGGATCATTTACTTCATAAAAACAGTGGTTTCTGATTGGGCTGGGCTACCAATACTGCAGCTAGATATCAGAATTCCACTGTGGGCCCTGAGGTTTATCCCAGACCTGGCTAGTTTGGCCAGGGGGAATGTTAAGAGAGGGAATGTGAGTCATTCCAGGTAAGCTTCTAATAGGTTGCTACAGCTCTGCTGTGGGAAAAGCCTAATCCCTGGGAACATGGTATCTTACCTACACCTGTTAACTAGAGGAAAGTGGAACTCTCTATGAATTGATTGCCTGCTCTTTGCTGAGGTTCCAGACTTCTATCAGTCTTCCCTCAGTGATCTTTCCCAGCACTGTTGGCACGCTGAGGGCTTCTATATTCAGGTCAAGGAATCATAGTTACAACTTGTCCACTAGGTTAGTGTTACGCATGAGTCAGTTAATCAGAACCCTCAAGCATGGAGGAATGATGATAGTCACTGACAATCTGAACACAGCTTAAACATTTCATATAGTTTGTAATGTTGCCAGCTGGTTCCAAACAGTCTCACTAAACAGAGTTCCTTGAGAGTGGGGACTGCTCCGTGTTTGTACCTGCCACATCTAGCCAACGGCTGACCTATGTTTTATGAATGAGTGGATGGATGGGTGAAGCATCTGGAATGGGCTAAGGAAGTTACCTTGGTTTACATTTGGTGAAAGCGGCAGCATGGAAAGGAATAAGATGGCTTGTCAGGACAATAAATACCAACAAAGCAACATGGAAGGATTAAAGGAAGGTGAAGAGAAGATAGTGAAGCCCGCAATAAGAATAAGAATTTGGTAAAACAGAAACTCACAACTAAAGATTGAGACACAGAGTTTCCTTCTAAACAAAAAATGAAGCCTATTCTTTGTATTAAAGAAATCCTCTAACGTCACCGATGGTCCTTTCTCCAGTCAAAATGCTTCTGACTGTTTCAAAGTAGTCCCTTTATTTCTATTTTGTATGTTAGCACATTTTTATCTTTTTGTGAAGGCAGTGGGCGAGAAAAATGTGCTTTCCAGAGAAAACCACACACCTTTCCTCATTTGTTCATTAAAAGCAGGATTTCCAAAGTCACATATCGAGACCACCCCATGATAGATTTCCCTGGAAGCAAGTGTGCCAATGAAGGAGTAAGGTGAATTCAGTCCTTGAGCCTCACAAGCTCTAAAGTTCCTATAAATATTTCACTACACTATAAAATCCCTGTGTTTCCCTAGGATGGAGGATAGCATAAATTTACTCTTTGCTTTGAGCAGCTCCTCTAAGAACATAAGAGGAATTAAGCCTCAATACCTTGGTGGTGGCTACTGAAGATTGAGTTTCAAACCATCAATTACTCCCAGCCCCACCTGACAAGTATTAAGTGAAGCCATCATGCAAAGTTATAATTAGAGATTGAAAATGCTGACCAGGAAGCTCACAGGGCCTTTCAAAATGCTCCCGGGAGCTTGCCCAATTTCAAAAGGCTATTGGGAGAACATAATTAAAGTCAACAGGGGGAAAAAAACACCTCTAAGAATTTTCGACGGGGAGAGGGAGGGAGGCAGAAGTAATTTTTTTTTTTTTTAAGATTTTATTTATTTGACAGAGAGAGACACAGCAAGAGAGGGAACAGAAGCAGGGGAAGTGGGAGAGGGAGAAGCAGGCTTCCTGCTGCGCAGGGAGCCCGATGTGGGGCTCGATCCCAGAATTCTGGGATCATGACCTGAGCCGAAGGCAGACACCCAATGACTGAGCCACCCAGGTGCCCCAAGGCAGAAGTAATTTTGGTTAGAAGCTTGTCCCCCCGGCTTTTCCGTGAGACCGTCAATGAAAACTACTACAGCATCAGGTTGAATGATGTGCAGGTTCTTTCTGTATCAGACCTTTAAGGATGCAGAGTCAAGAAGCTGAATTCTACCGAGCGGAAGAGCTGAAGACCAGTGCCCATATGGGATTTGTTTCATGGTAAGAAGAGTTAGAGAGCAGGGCCCAAGCACATGCTGAAGTACTTGGGGAAAATTTGCTACAACTTAATGACATGGTATGGTTTTCATTTCTCTCACCCTGAATGAGAGGCCTGTGACTTTCAGCACATTAGGTCTCTAATGTGACACACAAAGGCTTCTTATACAGGACCGACTGTGTGCGAGGTACCACAACGGCCTGGGGACACAAAGCCTGGCCTTGCTCTCAAGGACTCACAATCTAATGGGAGCAGAAAGACACGGAAAAGTGAGATGAATGTCAGGTGATTGGGATCGGAGGAGAGGGACAGGTACAGGGAAGTAAAAAGAGATGTTTCTGTTTCTGTGGGAAGCGGCTGGCTGTTGGGGGCGTCCAAGGCGGCGGCGCGGGTTGGGACAGGAGTTCCCGATCTGGATGGTGAGGTTAAGCGGAGAGAAAGCATGTGAAGACACTAAAAAGGAAAATGGCTTCCCCTTAGTTTTACCCCCTTTCCCTTTATGTGGAGCTCTCTAGTGGTAGTGGCAAAAAGCCAGGAAAGCTTAAATAACGGACTTCTATAAGGTACATTTGCTGACCACGGTGACGGCGAACAATTTGGTCTGTTTAAAGCAAGACATATGACATCTCTCCGGTGCAATGCTGGAGGGGAGAAAAGCCAAAGCCAATGTAAAGCTCTTGACTTTACACCTTGGGGTTTACAGTGGGGAACAATCGGCAACAAGATTTTCAAAAGGTGAACTCTATGAAAGTAACACCATCAGAACGAACCTGAAATAACACACTAGGCCCATGTAGCCCTTACCCTTCCTGCAAGAGGCCTAATCCATTTAGAGCACAGGGCCAGGATTTGGAGTGTTTCCTATAGAGCCCTGTTGGGAAGAACAGTAGCACTCAGTGGAGGAAGAGTGTAGTGATCAATTAATGATGTCTGCCAGGGGTATGGGAAGGGGTGGGAAATATAAAGGTCTCGAAAGATGCATACTCCATGGTATGCAGCTATGTCTGCGATGTCACTGTGGCATATAAAGCTAAAATTCATTCAATTGTAACTCCTCTAGCATGAGATAATCGTGGTTTTGGTGACATATGTAGAGAATTTTCACAGACTTTACCAATACTTTCTACCTATGACAGACACCCTTTGGTAGATATTAATAGTCTTGGGTTTAGACAGATATACTGGGGGTGGAGGGAGAAAATTTTGACTTTGTCGGTTTGGGTATAATTTATAACAAAAGAAACTATATTAAAAACAAAGACAGTTAATTGTCAAAACTCATCACTTCCGGGTGCATGGGTGGTTCAGTTGGTTACTCGACTGCCTTAGGCTCAGGTCATGATCCTGGAGTCCTGGGATCGAGTCCCGCATCGGGCTCCCTACTCAGCGGGGAGTCTGCTTCTCCCTCTGACACTCCTCCCCCTCATGCTCTCTGTCTCTCATTCTCTCTCTCTCAAATAAATAAATAAAATCTTAAAAAACCAAAAAACCAAAAAAAAAAAAACCCCTCATCACTTCCTAAATCATTTTCCTACATTTTACTGTTAGTGCTACTCGTGAAGTTATGTCTATTTACTGTGTTTAGTGACATCATGTTGGTGGCTTGAAATCAGCCATGGTGGCAGTATTTATACCACCCAAACTGACAAAGTCAAAATTTTCTCCCTCCACCCCCAGCCAGTTGTGAAACATTTTTCTGCACAACACTGTATATAAACATTGAATAGGAAGAGTAGTACTGTCACTAGTCATTGAAGGGTAAGATTACCTCCGGTTAGGGAGCCAGGTAAATGAATATTTTAAGTTGGCTCTGAAGCAAACTTACTTTTAGTGGGTCAGGACCACCCTTGGGGATGTTTAGAACCAGGACACATCACAGAATGCCACATGTCCTCTAATGTTTCTATACAGGTGAAATCAGGTTAACATGAATATTAAGAGCCTCTTTGAAGGTGGAACAAAGTAAATGAAAAAAGTAACAGTTAGCCTAGGGGGATGGGTATGTGTGTGGGAGGATGTGAGGTGCCTGGAGCCATCTTGCTCACTCTGGCCTCGGGGTCATGAGACAGTTGAATAAGTGGGATGATGACCAGTTAAGGAGTTAAAGGCTTTTCTGTGCCGAAGGCCCAGGGACAAGGTGTTCCTTTGATCTTGCTGTGTAGCTGTAAGAGAAAAAAAGAAATTGAAATTAAAAAAAAAAAAAGGTAGGCTAATAGAGAGGGTGTGTTTAGGCGTTCCTGGAAGTGGGGGAGGGACAGTCTTTGAACTAGCACCTGGATCATTGTTCTTTTCTGCCCCAAATCTTTGCATACCTCTTAAAAGCCTCTTGGGAGAGAACAGGGACAGTTACATGTTGTTGTTTTTTTTTTATTCATTTGAGAGAGAGACAGAGAGAGCACAAGTAGGGGGAGAGGCAGAGGGAGAGGGAGAAGCAGGCTCCCCAATGAGCTGGGAGCCTGATGCGGGGCTCGATCCCAGGACCTGGAGATCATGAAACGAGCCAAAGGCAAACGCTCAACCAACTGAGCCACCCAGGCGCCCCCAGTTACAGGTTTTTAATCAAAGGAAATTTTTCTTGATGTAAAAAAAAAAGGCTTAAGAAAAAAATAAAGAGCAATAATGGCAGGAATAAGGTGACAATTGTAAGCCTTAAGGAGTTTTGGAAAACTGAAAAAAAAAAAAGCTTAAAGTTTAATAACTGGCCAAGGAGTAGGCCAGTGTGAGGCATAGCCTTGGGAGGACCATCACGGAGCATAAGGAGGGGGAGACAGAGGAAGAGGAAGACTCCAAGAGCACAGACAAGATCCATATGTCACTTGGGGCTGGAGCTGATGTCAAGTGAGGAGAAGCTGTTGATTGCATGAGATCCTCATCTGAAGAATACAGGTACCCTATTTCATCAATGCCGAAGAGCCCATTTTCTTACAATTCAACAACTTTGAAATCAGGGTGCATCAGACAATTGATGGTATCAAAATCACTGTTGGTCAATGACAGACATGATGATGGTTGTGGTACCTATGGAAACTTGGCAAAGATGTTCATATCCTGGTCCTGTGTTGTTTAATAAATACTTATTTGTAGCAAATAAATTTAACATAACAAAAGATGAAGCTTTCTAATAAGAAAACGTGGTGGCATGCATCTTCTTTTTAATAAGAAAACGTGGTGGCATGCTCTAATTGTGTTATTTTTCTCCAGGACACATTAAATGATGGTGTATCTTATGATCAGGGGTACCTTACATTCAGTAAAATACAGGTTAATTTATCTAAATTAACTGTTTATAAATCTGGGTCCCGTTTACACACAATTTTCAGGCTTCTCATTGAACACCTCTCTTGAACCAGAAATGTGTGAGTCAGCTTGATCAAAATGATCACCCAGGGGCGCCTGGGTGGCTCAGTTGGTTGGGCGACTGCCTTTGGCTCAGGTCATGATCCTGGAGTCCTAGGATCGAGTCCCGCGTCGGGCTCCCTGCTCAGCAGGGAGTCTCCTTCTCCCTCTGACCCTCCACCCTCTCATGCTCTCTGTCATTCTCTCTCTCAATAAATAAATAAAAATCTTTAAAAAAAAAAATGATCACCCAGAAGTCACTATTCTGTGTTCAGAATTGGCCAACCATTTACTAAATTTGGCTGTTCATTTACAATGATGCATGTCCAAACAGGGACTGTTTTGGCTTGGTACTACTGGATACTATAGGCTATAATTACATATAGATAGGTGAGTTTTGGGGCTTTTTTCTTAGCATCAAAGAATTGAGCCCCTGTCTCATCTGTCCTCTTTGTGGCAGTGAGCTGCCAGTCACTCTATCAGACAATGTGCTCCTCCAATGTAGCACGCAGCTAGGAGAAATCACCTTCATCTGGTACCTTCTCCGAAATGGCTCTGCAATAAAGAATGGTATGCATAAAGGTCATCAGAAAGTGACAACTGTGTTTGGGAGATTGTGGGTCCATTGTTTGTCTGGAGTGAATCGGGTTTGTGTGGGAGAAGGGTTACAAAAGGTAAAGACGGCGAGTTAGATTCCTACTATGTATGGGGATAGGACAGAATCAAAGCATGCAGGGTGTGTGGACATTCACATACAAATCAACATACAGAGAATCTTTTGTTAAGTAGAATAAGCAGGCTAATGAGGGAATAGGAAGCTGCTAGTGATGCAAAATTCTTGGCAATCTTTGTCAAAACTGAGGGCTTCTAGTCCAGGTACAAAGTTGTGGGGTATAATCCATTTCACAGCAGTGGCCTGTTTTATTTTTCAGACTGGATTGGAGAGAGGAGGTGGGAAACCTATCCCCTGATGGCACAGCAGAGACAGAGGTAAGAAGAAGGGGATCCAGCTCATTTATTTCCCTTTCATTAAGCCCCTGAAAAAATGAAGACTAAGGATTTAATTGCCCTGTTTGCTTCTATCTCTAGAAAAGCTGAATTAGTAATTGCATTAACTTGTTACTAAGCTTTGCTCTTATGGGGTAATATAACTTTAACTACTGCTTCCTAATTGTAGGGTTTTCATTATTCTGAAAATCCCATTCAGCATGTGTTCCATTTTCACGTTTATGAAGTGCTTTGTGGGAAAACGGGGGCCGTGTCTTTGAAAACCCAAGCTGAGTTGAAGCTGTCTTGTCCCCAAGACATCACCTCCTGTGAAAAGTAGGGTGCCACTGTGATTTTTATCCTCCTTTGATAAATAATGCTGTTGTCAAAGACCATATGCTCTGTCACACGCTGGAGTTCGGTGGCACTGCTCAACAGAAGATAATTCCATCAAGTCAGTGATGGTTTTTATTGGGTGGTGGTAATGGCAGAAGTAATGATAGTTATTAAAATCCTGCTGCAAATGGCCTTGGGCCTTCAGACCACAGTTAACTCAGGGTATGTCAAGAACAGTTCATTCCCAAAAGCTGTCTGGAAGGGATTGCCCATTATTCCTTGTTCTTTCCAAAGAGAGCTTTGCATTTGATGATCGCAGAGCCAGCAAAAGGCAGCAGTAGGCCTTGGATCTTCACCATCTCTTGCATCTACCCTATGGTGGTTTTGATACTTCCAGAAGATCTTCCTTAGGGGAGAATCAAAGTGGAATCATACAAAACTGAGTTCATTCATGGGAAGGTAGTAGGAAATATCCTTGGGATATTCTGTTCTGATTCAACAAATAAAAAACTTTACTGTAGCTGGATGCATACACGACGCTAAAAGCTATGAGGGATTTGGAGGATAGAATGGTCACGGTTCTATGGGAGCTATTCTCTGGGGAAGGAGGCCTCTATTCACAAGGAACTCTGTAATGCATGGCAACGTGTGATATGTATGCGTTGACAGGGAACTGGACTGGTGAGGGGGATGTCAATTGGTTCAGACTACAATGATTTGAGAAGATATACCTGGGGCATAGGGGGAAAAGGATGTGTGTTAAACTTTTCTGCAAATTCCACAAAGGTGACCTGAACAAATCATTTAATCTGTCAGTTTTATCATCTTTGGAAGGGGAGGATCTATCTGAAAGATTATTGATAGAGCAAAGAACACTCAATACATCTCATTGAAAATCTGAGATTTTAACAAAGCCCTGAATTCTAGGTATGACTAGACAGGCAGAAGTGGGAGGAAAAGGAACTGCAGGTGGAGGGGACTGCGTGAATAAGGACCTGCTAGCAGGAAAGTGCTTTTCTGGTTGGAGCATAGAGTTTGTGTTGTGTTGTGTGTGTGTGTGTGTGTGTATTCAGGGGCTATATGCACATGCTCTTTCTTTATGAAGATAATCTCCCTTCATCCTCTTCACTTAAAACAGCCCCCTTAAAATATCAAGAAACCCCCAGACGGAGGCAAGTTTTTTCTTAGGTTACATCAAAGATATTTGCACAAAGAAGGGGAAATAGATAATTTTTAACTTCTTGACTCATAGAGTCATGCTTGAATCATGACTCAGGGGCAAATTGAAAATTTATAGCTGTTACCTTAACTAAGGGAAGATATTGTCTATAGTAGATGGTCTGAATGCCAACAAATACGTCTTTATAGTCTGGTTCCAACTCACAGAATTCTACCTGCAGGAGCACAGACACTTGTAAAAGACTGTAGGAAAACAATAAGATTTATTTATTTACTTATTTATTTGAGAGAGAGGGGAGGGGGAGCAGAAGGAGAGGGCCAAGCAGACTCCAAGCTGAGCACAAAGCCCAATGCAGGGCTGGATTCAAAACCCTGAGATCATGACCCTGAGATCGATCATGACCTGAGCCAAAATCAAGAATCGATCGCTTAACCAACTGAGCCACCCAGGGGCCCAGAAAACAATACAATTTAGCATAAAAATTAGACTAAATAGAATTTAGTTAATGATATTACCTTATACTTATCTAGTGCTTTATATTTTTATACACAGCCAGAAAATGGTAGGCTGGGATGCAGATCTAAGTAGTAAGGCCCTGGAACCTGACCTGTAGGCACTCAATTATTAAGCCAGAATATACCAATATTTGGAATTCAAAACTGAAATGAAGTCACAGCTTAGGAAACCCTTTTAACAAATTGAGTAAATTAATAATGCAAAAGCAGTATAGGGCAAATGTTCAGACTGATTAAGAATATAAAAAATGTTAATTATATATCATTTTATCTAGTCAGTAGCTAAGTACATCTACTACTTGGTTCCTAAATCTACAGCAGGTTTGGAAATTATATGCCATTTCATTTTTATTATTATCATTATGTTTCTTTTAGAGCAGGAGGGAGACAGAGAGCGCACGTGCATGAGCAGGGGAGGAGCAGAGGGGAAGGCAGAAGGAGGGGGAAGAATCTCAAGCAGACTTCATGCTCAGCAGGGAGCCTGATGAGGGGCTCATTGCAGGGCTGTATCTCATGACCCTGAGGCCACCACCTGAGCCAAAACCAAGAGTCAGCCGCTCAACTGACTGTGCCACCTACCTGCCCCTGCCATTTTAGTTTTTAAAAACACAGTCTAGGGCGCCTGGGTGGCTCAGTCGTTAAGTGTCTGCCTTCGGCTCAGGTCATGATCCCAGAATTCTGGGATCGAGCCCCACATCGGGCTCCCTGCGCCGCGGGAAGCCTGCTTCTCCCTCTCCCACCCCACTGCTTGTGTTCCCTCTCTCGCTGTGTCTCTCTCTGTCAAATGGATAAATAAAATCTTAAAAAAAAAAAAAAAACAAAACACAGTCTATGCATTGCATTTTTGCTCATTCACATCAGCATTTCTGTTATCAGTCTGAACCAGAGTGGTCCCCACCTCTCTTTAGATCACTACTCCAGGGTTCAGTGGAGGGAGCAGAGGGAGCACTAGTGAGCACTGTCTTTGGGGTCAGACAGGCATCTGGCCATGTTATCTTCTGTTCCTGAGGATGAGACTCAGATGCGGTCTCTAGATTCTATAGCCAGTACCAACACTCAGGGATTCCTCTGGGCTTTGTATGTTTAGAGGCAGAAGAGGTGTAGTTTCCCCTTGCGAGCAAAGTTTAATCATCAACTGACATTATGCATCGTGAGTGAGCAGAGACCCCCGAGTCTCAAAAAGCATTGCACCCCCATGTACTGCACCATCTAGGACACCTCTCTGCATGTGCAAGAGTAAGCTCTCGTGAAGAGCTGATTACTCTAGAGTCCTTGGGGGAATGCAGATATAAAGCCAGCTAGAATTACAACACAGAAAAGGCACCCTCACTTTTTATTCCTTTTTGTCCCCTTATTTCCATAAATGCAAATTCTGTCAACAAATTCAGCAGCTTTGTGGTAGTTCCTGAATTATAAGAAAACTAAAAGCCATTTTTTTTGCTTCTTATAAAAGGAAATAAACAACTTGAGGGCTGTTAAACCTTTCCAGCTACATTTGTCTTCTCTTTCCAAGTAAATAAAAGTGGGTAATAATAATAAATAATAATAATAGTAATAGGTTATTGCTTATTTAGTTCTTGTGATGTGGCAGGCATGGTAGACCCATGATCTCATTTACTCCTTACCGCAACCCACCAGAGTGGATGTCATTGCCTTGAGAACTGTGACAATGACCATCAACATGACATAGCTATTTGGACTTAGAACTGAGACCCCCTGTGTCAATATGACTTCGTTATTTGTTCCATGATAACTTTGCCTGGGAAAGATAAGAGTATAAACCAATAAATAAGTTCTCTGTTTGCTTCAGGAAATTCCTACAGATAACTTATCTGAGATAACAGTCTGTTCACCCTGAGCAAATTTCTTGTTCTCTTCAAAGCACATTTACCCTTCAAGACTTGCTTTAAGACCCTCACCCCGCTGTATTCACCAACCCTAACCTATAATGTCAGGATTTTAGCCCAATTCTGGGCAATTCCTTCCTTGAAAAGACTCCCTTGAAGTCACTTGAACCCAGACCCCCAAACCCTATAAATATCCTCTTCTGACCTCCCTTTCCTGAAATGCTAAGACTTTGTCAAGGCTATGTCTCCTACATTCAATTAGCTGATAATATTTCAGGGAGTTCAGTAATTCTTACTTTATAAATGAACAAGAGAAGCCTAGAGAGTTTCACTAATTTGTCCTCGTTTATCCACTTAGTTAAAGGGTTCCTATCTGGGACTATTTGACCCCATCCCTTGTTCCTGATTCTCTGCTACTCTGCCTTTCAGTTGAAAAAGAAGTCCAGTTTTTTCAGTTTTACCTCTGGACCTCTTTGACTTTCTAAGATTAAAAAAAAATTCAAGCAATGGTCTAGTCTCTAGTCCTGTGAAAGGTAGTTGCTGTGGGACCTTATGCATTTAATTAGCCATAGACATTTAACACTGTATTTCAAAATAAACCACAGCAATGGTGACCCACCAACATTCTCTAAATGAAGGATGTGAGTCAACAAGAGCCAAGGGAGCCAGACTTATAATTAAACTTTTGGCAAGTTATTCAGCTGGTCTGTTGTTTCCTAGGGTTGCCGTAATGAATTACCACAAAGTTGATGGGCTTCAAGCAACAGACGTGTATTCTCTCACAGTCTGACGGCCACAAGTCCAAAGTCAAGGTGTTGGCAGGGCCAGGCTCCCCCTGGAGAGTCCAAGGGAGAATCTGCTCCATGCCTGTCTTCTAGCTTTTGCTGCCTCCTGGTAACCCTCGGCATTCCTTGTCTGGGGCTTCATAACCCCAGTCTCTGCCTTCTTTTTCTTTTTTTTTTTTTAAAGATTTTATTTATTTTTTATTTGAGAGAGAGAATGAGATAGAGAATGAGAGGGGGGAGGGTCAGAGGGAGAAGCAGACTCCCTGCCGAGCAGGGAGCCCGATGTGGGACTCGATCCCGGGACTCCAGGATCATGACCTGAGCCGAAGGCAGTCGCCTAACCAACTGAGCCACCCAGGCGCCCCTCTGCCTTCTTTTTCATGCAGCTTTCCTTCTGGGTCTCTGTCTTCTTTTCTGTCTCTTATAAGGACACTTGTCATTAGATGTAAGGCCCACCCAAATCCAGAATGATCTCCTCTAGGGACCCTTATCTTTATCATACCTGCAAAAGCCCATTTTCCAAATAAGGTCACATTCTGAGGTTCTAAGTGGACATGTTGTTTGGGGACCCCAGTTCAACCCATTATAGCTGGTAAAGTTTATTACGGCCCTGTTTTATCATCAACATTATTATGTGTAAAATTAAAATGACAATCAAAAATAATATAAACAATAATGTAACAATAGCTCATTTTTAAAAGATTGCTGTCTTTGGGGTGCCTGGTGGCTCAGTCAGTTAAGCATCCGACTCTTGATTTCAGCTCCGGTCATGATCTCAGGGTCGTGAGATTGAGCCCTTTGGTCGAGGGACATGGCCCTCGGGAGGGAGGGCACCAAGGGAACAAATACATTGACATCACTCTCTTTCCTCCAACTTCCTGCCCCTCTAGCCCAACACGCCTTGAGGGAAGCCAGAGGGCAAGGGGGAGCACGTCGCTGGGGGTCAGGACCCAGAAGCAGAGAGCAGGGGTGTGGGGGGGATCTGGAGGAGCAAATGCAAAGTATCTTGAAGCCTAGGAGGTGTGGACAAGGAGGGAATAGTTGGCATCTCAAATGCAGGGGGACATCAAGAAAGCTTTCTAGAGGTAGAAGCATTTTTGGTTTTATATACGGCTGCTAAAAATGGAGGGATCCCCAACATGCCAGGCACTATTCTGGGTGCATTATCGGCTTTCACCTACTGAATACCGAAATAGCCCTCTGAGGTAACATTATTGTCACCCTCATTTTGAGGGGGGGTTCCTTTTTATTGAAGTCTAGCATACATACAGAAAAGCACAGACATGAAGAACAGCTCAATCATTCTCACAAAGGCAACCACTCAGGTCACCCATCCCCAGAAAAAGAGAGAAAACATGACCAGCCCCCACGCAGAAGTCCCTTTCCAGCCTCCACCACTCTCAGTGATGACCACATTCCACTGATGAGGATGTTTGCCTGTTTTTGAATTTTATGTATTGACACAGTAGAGCACTGATTCTCTTGTGTGACTTCTTCGCTCAATGTTAAGTTTGCAGCAGCAGTGTTATTTTTTAAAAAGTTGTAGTAAAATATACGTATCATAAAAATTACCATTTTAACCATTTTTCAGCTTTCTAGAGACATAATTGACAAAGATTGTATATATTTAAGGTTACAACTTGATATTTGGGTATGCGTACACATTGTGAAATAATCACTACAATAGAACTAACATATCCACCACCTCCCATAGTTACCACTTTCTTCATTTTAACTATTTTTAAGTGTACAATTCAGTGACATTAAGAACATTCACAGTGTTGTGCAACCGTCACCACTAACCACCTCCAGAACTTTTTCATCATCCCAAACAAAACCTCTCTACCCATTAAGCACTGACTCTCTATTCTCTGTCCCCTCTAGCCCCTGCTAAGCCCCATTCTACTTTCTGTCTCTGTGGATTTGCTTATTCTAGCTACCTCATATTCAGTGGAAGCACACATTACCAGTCCTTTTGTGTCTGGGTTTTTTCACTTACCATCATGTTTTCCAGGTTCAAATTGTCATCCTCACTTTATAGGTGAGGAAACTGAGATACCGAATCATTAAGGAAGCAAATGGTGAGCCCAGGATATGAACACAAGCAGTCAGGCTTCAGAGCCTGAGCACTTAGGTGCTTCACTGGGCTGTTTATCAGTGGGTCTTGTATTTGCAGAGTCAATGATAGGTATTTAAGTCATGGGACAACTGGATGGTGTCTCTCCACATCAAGTAAGATGACTTGAAATTCACATTCTCTCTCCTGTGTTACGAAAGGATGAGCTTCCCTGTATCTTCCCTGTCTCATTAAAAGGGCAGACTTTTCTCCCTCACTGCAGACTCTTAGTTGGCTATTTCTTCAGTCCCTGCCATTCATGAATGTCTATGATTTCTCTGCTCCCCTCCTTGAGACTGGCGTCCCACTATAGAACCTCCATGTGGTTGTCTCAGCTCCCTCTTCGGTGGAATGCATCATCCCACCACTTGTAACCCTGTTCAGTTTGCTTAAATTATCAGTTGGGTGCAGAGCCTGCTGTTGACATAGGAACTGGGACAGTCCCCTTTGGAGACAAAGATGCCGGTCTGGCTCCTGTTAGGAAGAGGGGAGCTGGGTTGGCAGACACCAATCTGTCTCAGCCAAAGTGAATTCAGGGGCCAACAGAGCCCGAGTCCAAGATCCTCCCTGTCCTCAACCAGTAAAACCACAGAGAACTTATGCATATTTACAAAAAGACCACATGTGCCTGTCTTTTCCCGGCCAAACCCCCTGAATTTCCACATCTCAGAAAGTTGGGTGCCAAGAAAGGCAGGTAACCATAGCTATCTTCGATGGCATGACTCAGCTGCAACAGAGCTCTCCAGCAAAGAGATGCTGTCCTTTGGATGCAGGAATGATGTAGCAATACCAAATCATAAATGAATTTTTTAATTTGGGAATTTTCAACTATAAGGCCCCCTATGTACCTATCACCCAGTTAAAAAAATAATCAATTTCTACCAACTGATTTTCTTTGTGCAATATGATGAATTACATTACCTTTCTGGTCCCTTTTGTCAACAAGGACAAGAGATAATCTAACCAAAATGTTGGCTCCCCTTCTTCTATTTGATCTTTAATATTACAATGTCTTGAAGGTCAGCCCTCCTTGCTATCTGTGCTCTCCTCCTGTGTAATCTCATCCAGGTACAGGGCTTTAAATGCCATTTGTTGTTAGAAATCACGTGCCTGTGAGTAACAGAAACTCAACAGAACTATCTGAAACAAAATGAGAATTTATCAATTCACATGATTGTGAAGTTATTTTCAGGAGTGACAGAGTAAAGGGGCATCAGTGCTGCATCAGCATGTTGCCTCTCTCCCTCGTCACTTGGCTCTGTTTCCTGCTGTCTTGACCTCATTCTCATCAGGCTATGGCCCCAAGGTGGTGTAAAAAAAAAAAAAAAAGTCCTGGTAGCTCTAAGTTTGCATTGTACCAGCTTAGCAATCATGCCAGAAAGAGAACTCTTTGCTCCTGATTGTTCCATCGAAATTTCTTTAGCTAATTCTTACTGAATTGCCCTATTTCATTTGAGCATCTCTTAACAATCACTGTGGTCATGTGGATGGCATATGCTGACTGTCCAGGCCTGAGATCCCTGCTTGCTACTTAACCAGAAGAGGTCATCCTCTTTGATTAATAGCCACATCAAGATTACTAGCCAAGAAGGAGAAATAATTCCCCAAAAGAAAACCAGGATGCTTTTAGTAAAAGACATGGGACATTGTGCCATCTACATGTTGATAATGCCCAAATTTGTTTTTCCCCATCCCAGACCTCAATCCTCAACTCCAGGTGCATATATGCAACAGCCTCCTTGATGTATCTCACAAACCTCTCAAATTTGACCTGTCCAAAGTGTAGTTCAGAGCACTCTGCCCCCACCCTATCTCCACCCTGTACTTCCTTTGGTTACAAGCAACAAGAACTGGCACTGGCTAACTTAGGCAGAGAGAATGTACTGGAAGGCTTTGGGACCCAAAGAATTGATGGAAGGCTGGAGTCCTGTACTTGAGAAGTAGGAAGCACAACAACTGCATTCCAGAGGAAAACTTTGGTAGGAGGCTGCCCGTGGAGGAACTGAATTTTGTTCTTCTGCTCAAGATTCAGATTCTAGGGATGGAATATCTAATTACACTACCTCTTGGCTTGACTCTCACCCATAAGAAAGAGGTGTTTCCTAACAAGAAATGGGGGCATTGTTAGAGAAATGAATGTTAGACATTCAAATACCAAATACATATCCTCTCTACACCCTCTTCTTCCCCAACTCAGTAAACATCTCCATGCAGGTTGCTCAAGTCAGAAACCTGGAAGTGAGCCTGAATTTCTCCCCTCCCTTCACCTCTACATCCAAATCATTACCAAGCCCCTACAGCTCTACTTTGAAAAAGTCTTCCAAAGATGTCTATTTTTGTCCCTCCTCATCACTGCCTCCTTCATCCACACCATCACGCCATCATTATCTCTTACCTAGACCTTCATAACACCCTCCAACTTGTCTCTTTGCCTCCCATTTTGCTCCGTGCAGTCACCAGTATGATCACCTCAAAATATAAAACTGGTCCTGACACCCCTCTGCTTATAGCCCTTCAATTATATCTTGTTCTTAGAATAACATCCAAACCACTGATCACAGGATGGCCATATAGCAGAATGGTTATGACCTCAGACACTAGAACAAGGTTGCCTGGTTTTAAATCTAAGCTCTATCTCTGGCTTCTTTCCCAAGTTGGATCTTCTTGGGAAAGTTGCATAATCTCTCTGGGCCAGTTTCCTCATCTGCAAAGTGAGGCTAATGATAGTATTTAGTTATGAGATTGTTGTGATCATAAATGACTAATACACATAAATTGCTTGAATAGTATCTGAAATATAGTTAGTGCTCAATAAACATGGGCTCTCATTATTATAAGACCCATCTGATCTGGTGCTGGTCTCCTATACCAGGAGACCTGGTATCTAACTACATTTTCCTCTACTCTCCAAGCTCTGTCTCCATGGTCCATCAGACTAACATTCTGATTTTCTTAGAACATGCCTTTTTTTTTTTTTTTTAACCTCAGGGCCTTTGCATTTGCTACTCCACATGCCCACATGTTTTACACCAGATTTCACATGGCTGGTACCTTCTCAAATTTACGTTTCAGCTTACATGTCATCTTTTCCAGAGAGGCCCCATGCTATCCAAAGTCACCTCCCCTGTCCGTGGTTACTCTATCCCGTCACCCTGTTGATCACCTTTAGTACACTTACAACCCAGAAATGGTCCAGATTATATCTTTTTTCTGCGCACTGCCTGTCTCCTTCTCTAGAATTTGAGTTCCATGAGAGCAAGAAACTTGACACAGCTGTTCACACCCCTTAAAAACATACTTGGCACCGAATATGGACCCAACAAATACTCATTGAATGAATGAGTGTACAGCAGCTGAGTGAAGGAATGAAAATTTGCTAAGTTAATAGGATTGGTTTTTATCAATGAAGCACACACACTTCTATTCCAGGACGTCTCAGCTGCAGTACATGGAGGTGTCATTATTAAAAGAACAGCTGAGGTGGTAACTCCTAGAAACATCCTTTTCCAGAGATGGGTCTGCTTGCTTTAGGTTTCAGTGGACTTCTATATTTGCTGTTCTGTGTCTGAGGCAGCTGTGGGGCCAGGGAAGCATAATGGACTCGAAGAATCTCAGCTTCTCATGTGGGATCTACTACTTAGTAGATGTGTAATTGTGAGAAAGTTACCACTTTGCCAGGTCTGTTTCCTTGACTGTAATATGGAGATGAAAAATAATACCTTCCGAGGATGGGGAAGAAATTGGAACCCTTGTACATTGCTGGTGGGAGTGTAAAATGGTATAGCTGCTGTGGAAGACAGTGATTTCTTAAAAATTTTTAAAATAAAATTACCACGTGATCCAGCAATTCCATTTCTCAGGATATACTCCAAGGAATTGAAAGCGGGGACTCAAGCACCTACGTGTACACCAGCGTTTATAGCAGCATTACTTACGATAGTCAAAAGGGGGAAGCAACACAAATGCTGTGTGATTCTATTCCATGAGGTACCTAGAATAGGCAAATTCATAGAGACAGAAAGTAGGATGGTGGTTACCAGCACCCAGGAGTGGGGGAAGATGGAAATGGGGAGTTAATTGGTTTTTTTTTTTTTATTTGTTTGTTTGTTTTTGTTTAGTTTTGGGGTTTGGGGGTTTTGTTTTTTTTGGGTTTTTTTTGAGAGAGCATGCAAGTGCGCATGAGCAGGGGGTTGGGGGAAGGGCAGAAGGAGGGAGAGAGAGAATCTCAAGCAGACTGCTCACTCAGCGTGGAGCCTATTGTGGGGCTTGATCTCACGACCTTGAGATCATGACCTGAGCCAAAATCAAGAGTCAGACATTTAACTGACTGAGCCACTCAGGTGTTCCGGGAATTATGTTTATTGGGTACAGAGCTTCAGTTTGGGATGATGGTGATGAGTGGTGGTGATGGTCGCACAACAATGTGAAGATACTAATGTCACTGAACTGTACACTTAAAAAGCATTAACACAGTAAATTTTACATTATGTATATTTTACCACAGTACAGAATAATGACACCTTCCTTACAGGGCAGTTTCGAACATTAAATGAGATGGTATATGTCATCAGGTACTAGAGTTGGTATTTGGTTAAACTGGTGTGACGTGAGCGGCAAATAAGGCCAATCTTTCAGCCTTGAAATGTTTCTCAGTAGAGATTTTATGTGCACAGAAGATGTGGTAAAAGTATCCCAATAAAAAGTACTAATGGATGAACTGTGCACTCATGACCTTTACTGACAGTTCATTCCACCTTAGTCTGACCCAGGGGGAGCGGAGGGGCGTCTTCTCCTGAGAGCTCACTGGAACATTCTCACTGTTTTGTTCTGAAGCAGGCCAATAGACCTGTGGAGAAAACTCAATTTAAGAGTGATGACAGAACACTACGGTGTACCCCACATTCAACTATGGGGCCTTCACCATTGTCTCGTATGGGTGGCGGAGGGCGCAGAGTTGGGAGTAGGCTTCTCTTGATTTTTCTCTGTGAATGCAGACATAAAGAGAGAAAGGAAAAGGAAGTTAATTGATTCCTGTAGTTGGGAAAGTTACCAGAGCAGCTCAAAGGAAAGCTTTAGGAGTCACTGTTTCAAAAACTGGAAAGAAACTCAAACCAGCTGGGACTTTCTCTCCCCCTTCTGTCTATCTTTACTCCTTGTGTGTTGGTCTCATTCTCTCCTACCACAGAGGGCATAGGCTTTCCTACATAGCAAGGAACATGTCTGCTGGCCATCCTTGTGTAACCACGCCAGCAGACAAAGATTCCACCTCTAGACTGTATCAGTGAAGGTATTCCAGGATGAGGACAACATCTGTGGCTTCAGCAAAACGTCATTGCCATTTGCATCCAGCTGGAAGAAGACAAAAAGGCATGGAGGAGTGCACATGGGAGGATTTTATAGGCCAGGTCTGATGGGTCATTTCTGTATTCCATTGCCATGGTCATACCAAGCTGCAAGGGAGGCTGCATGTCAGGAAGAAGAGGGAATGGATTGTGGTGAACAGCTATCGGTCTCCACCACAGACGTTCTTACCCCTCCTTGACACCAGACCTTCTCTTACCTACAGCCTCCTGGAAAATAGTTGCTTTACCCATGGGTAGCAGCCTCCTCCTCATCACCCACTCCCAAATCCTGATGAGTATGATTCTCTCATTCATTACCTGTTCATGTCCTCCGAATTCCTTGGTTTACTTTCCACACTGAAGACTAAGTCTTTTTCAGAGTAGGTACAATCCCTTGGTAATGCTGCTCCATGGACCCCATAAGCCTCCCAACATTCTGTTCTCCTTCCCTTTCCCAGGTTGAGATACAGAACTCACACAGACATACACACACCCTCGTCCTCTACTCCTGAAACTTGCTATCCTGTTAACTATGCTTAAGCATGAAACAGCCATGGGTTTTTTCTTAGTTTGATTTTTCATTTTTAGTGTGTTCTGTCTGAGCTTATTGTTCAACTGCCTTCTACGTCTGGTTTTAAGGATCCAATTGGCAGGAAATTTGAACAGCATCCTCAACAGGGCTTGAAAGGTAGTGCTTATGCATTTAGGCACTGAGTAATTTCTTCCTTCCTTCCTTTTTCCCTCCCTCCCTTCTTTCCTTCTCCCTGTGGCAGAGACAGCTAGCTGAATACCAAAAAGACTGTGCTCTCTTCCCATTGTGTGAGTTCTTGCCTGACCAGCCCCTCCTTGTGACTAAGTGGTGCCATGTCACTAGTTTTGGCCAGTGGAATGGGGGCAGAAGTCATCAGTGTCACTTTGGGCCACGATAGTATCTCCCGTGCCTTTCCCATACCCCGTTTCCTGTTTGCAAGGCCCTTAGAGACCACATGCTGGGAGATGGAGATGTCACAAGTTGGAAGAAGGCTGCATCTCTGAGTTACCTTCTGGAGGAGAGCTACCCACCCACGCACATCTGTTGCAGACTGCATGAGTCTTTGCATAAACTGGGTTTTGTTACTGGACTTGAGTTTAGCCTACTCTAATACTCTCCCTTTCCTTTGTTAAATATTTCTTAGCCCCTACTATTTGCCAAGCACGGCGCTGGGTATTAGAGATGCAAATATAAATAAAACAGTCCCTTCACTCAACGAGCTCACAATCCAAGGTGGAAAGAGATGTATGCTTACATGTTTTTGTAACAGTGCATTGAGTCCTGTGTTACAGGTATGTATGTACAGAGTGTTATGGGGAAGCAGAGCAGGGCGACTAAGCCAGCCTGCATTAGGATGGGCGTGGGGTGGGAAAGATGATTAGTCAGTTAGGTGACACATATTCCGAGGAGAGGTGGGTGAACAAAGGCAGACGCCGAGAAAGCAGGTTCATGGGTAGATATGTGTACTGGGTGAAAAGGGGAAGAGAGGATAACAAACTAGGAAATTTTTATTAAGATGTACTGTTGGTGTGATTCCGCAGGAGACGTCTACTCCACAGGGACAATTATAACAAGGTCTCAAATGTAATTAACACTACTTAAAGTAGTCATCCTATGGGAGCACCACACCTCTGACTCTCCAGGGAAAATATTAATGGGACTCAGATTTGAAGGTTTATTTTCACATAATTCTTAAACTCTATTGAGTGGCTTGATTCCAATGGAGCATGACTCTACTTAAGGGGAACCATGCTGCTATTTCAGAGCCAATCACAAATGGTTTTCATTTCCTTTTTTTTTTTTTAAGATTTATTTGTTTATTTGAGAGAGAGAGAAAGCACAGAGGGATAGGGAGAAGCAAGCTCCCTGCTGAGCAGATAGCCTGATGCGGGGCTCAATCCCAGAATCCTGAGATCATGACCTGAGCCAAAGGCAGACGCTTAACCAACTGAGCCATCCAGGTGCCCCATGGTTTTCATTTCCTATGTGCTTAACAAATCTGCATGTTGTGGTGTGTTACCTGTTTGTGGGGCTTTCCAGGGAGTTCTAGTAGCTTTGGACAAAAAGCCTTGTTTAAGTCCTAGTTCTGCTGCTGGAATTATATTGAGCCATATGGGATGGTCAGTATTCGACCGTTTTGTACTTAAAAGATGGCAATATTGTAATGTTCTACCTAATATAATCCTGGGTGGTAGATTGAATTCTTGGTCCCATTTCCTCATTCCTTGTAATATTACTTCACACCCTTATTCTAGGCCCATTGTAGGAGCAGTATACTTGCCCTCACCTTGGCTCTGCTCTACTCCAAGTAGAGTAGGAAGCTTTTGGCCGATTTTGAGCAGTGGGGCGACATAACTTGATTCACATATTAAAAAAAAAAAGTCTGCCTTTTATAATGAAAATAGATGGTAAAGGGGCGGGGGTAGAAGCGAGGAGACTATTGCACGAATCTGAGCAAGACATGAAGGGACCTGCACCAGGCTGGTGGCACTAGAGGTGGGGTAAAGGAGAGATATTCTGGATTACATTTTGAAGGTAGAGCCAAGAGAATTTCTTAACAGGTTGGGAATGGAGTAAGAGAACAATAGAAGCGTTAAGTATGACTCCAAGGCTTTGGGCTTGGCATCTGGAGGAATGGAGCTGCGGTCAGCTGGATTGGGAAAGACTGTGGGTGGAATAGGAGTTGGGGGGAAGATCTGAAACTCAGTTTGGGATGAGTTTGAGATGCTTTTAGCCATCCACGTGGGGATGTTGTGGAGATGGCTACTTATAAGGGACTGGAGTTCAAAGGTCCTGAATATAGAGCCCCCAGCCCAGTACCTAGAGAAGAGTGGATGCTCTGTAAGTGGCAGTTGCCTCCCCTCCCCATGTCCCTGACTCCCAGATTTGGTTCATAAATACTGCACAGAGGAGAAGATACCCAAGTCAGTACTGATTGTAATGCTATGCGGCTTCTCCTTACTTACACGAGCCATTATACAGCTTTATAAAAAAGAAATGTCTTGATGCAGTGACCAGGTTTGTTTCTTTCAACCTCATCTTTATAGAGGATGACGTATTTATGGATGCAATTCCTTTCCCTGCCTTCCAAAGGAGCAGTCAGGAAAAAAATTCAATACCCTCATTCAGTGTTGTATGTGTTCTCTCTCTAGCCCTTAAAAACATATTTCCTCCCTGTATCCGTCAAAACATCTACCCATTTTCTGCCTCTCCCATTCCCCCGTCAATAGTTTTGGCTTTTTCTGTGCTAACTTGGAATAATCTTGGTCCTTTCCTTCCTCTAATGCCCCTATGCTCCTTAAGCCTGAGATCTGGTTGCTCTCTGGGGTCCATATTTTGATAGCCTTCTTTGGATAGTGTATCCTGGTTTCCTGGGACATGGTGGTTAGGAATTGTCTTTTAAATTTTCTGGAATTAGCTCCTGAAGGCAGAACAGCTAGAGGCTAGAGTCGTCTCCATAATCTAATGGCCCCTGGGCATTTGGGTGGTTGTAAGAAATTTGTTTCTGTTTCCAGGGGCTGTATGCACACCGACTCTGAGGGTCCTTTTGGTTTGCAAAAGCTAGCCATGAACCAAGAGCGGGACATCATTCAGCTTAGAGAAAGCACTACACCAGCCTTCACTTCAGGAGGAAGGTCTGACCAGGAGGCCAGCTCCTCTGGAATTTTAGGCTGTGAAGACTGTCCTTGGATTTGGGGGAAAATACATGTAGTGGAGGAAAGAGGGGGAGGAGGGGGCACACCTAGAGGCAGCAAAGCCTGCCTGCCTCCTGACTTCTCCTGTCTGAGCAACAGGGGGAGGTGCTGCAGAGGACCCAGCCTCTTCTCCCCGCTTTCAGGCTTGGCGCCATCTCAAGAAAGTCCTTGCTGCCCAGGGTCAGCTCTAAATGGGAGGCACGTGATGCTTCCTGAATGACTCATTGGCTGTTACACGACAGGTATGTCTTGTGGCAGGAATGATCACTGCTCAGCCGTGACCGAGTCTTGTCATTGGTGCTTCTCAGCTCAGTTCTCCCTTCTCTCTCAGCTGATCCTTGGCTCCGTGCTTGTGAGCATCTGGGAAGCTGGGCATGGGAGTAATTCCACCCTTTGTTCGATAACTAGCAGACACGGGCGAGACAAGCCAGGAGCGCAGCCAACTGCCTTAAGGAGCACGGGCAGAGACCACAGCAATTCGAGGAGCGGGGGAGCGGGCCGTTCAGCGCCACCACCAGTGCGCGGAGCCAGGCTGGCAGCCCCGGCATCTGGCACGGGCTCCGGCTCTCGGACCCCCATCTTATTCCATCCTCCCCGACAATTCATTAAGAGGGCTTAGGGGAAAACAGAAGGCTTTTTATAGGCATCCTGGTTCAGCCTCTGGTAGGTTGCTGAAAACAAAACAAAACAAAAAAAACAAAACAAAACGAAAATATTTCTGCAGTGGAAAGATCTTTAGAAATGTCCTTGCCAAAATGTTTTATTTAGTTCTTCATCACGGGATATACTGATGCAAGAACGATTTTCCTAACACCTTCAGAGCTCAGAGGGGTGTTGTATGTATGAGATGTTTGTGTGTCAAGGAGACCAGAGGAGCAAAGGGGAGGGAGGTCTTTGCCTTCAGCTCTGATCGCTTTTAAACCTTCAGAGATTTCGGGAATCACCAAGCCACGCCCTATGGAGATTCTCAGCCATACTCATTGTTTCCATGGAAACAACAGAAATTTCTGATATTAAACAGAAGGCAACCTATTGACATCACCCTTAAAAAAAAAGAGAGAGAGAGAGAAAGCTCTGGTTTTCATCTCTGCTTCTGGAGCTGGAACCAGCTTTTCCTGTTGTCTCCTTTATGGAATTTGGGATAAAGAGCTAAAGGAAAACTCCTAAATGGGCAAAAGACTTCCTCTCTGAGTCCAGACAGGAGTGAGTGACCCCATTTCAAAGTAGCACGTTCTAACTAGTAGCTTCCCTCCACGACATTGGAGACCCCACACTGAGCTTGTTTTTAAGTGGACCCCTGAGTTTTTCTTCCTGTTTTCCAGAGTAACTGTCTGGACTTCTAAATTACAGGGGGACAGCCCAGGAACCGAAAAGCTGCTCTCATCGGCTTTTGGGTCTGCCGCAGACTGGTGAGAGAAGCTGTGAATATCTTAAGATTTCCAGCGTGGCGTCTCAGACCTGCTGGTTTGAATAATCGTGATGAGATTTGGAGAAAGGGCACAGGCAGATGAGCATTTATATGCACCGAGTAGAATCTTTATCCTTTTCAGGTTCAGTGGAATGTCACTGTCACTACTAATAAATCAAGTATGCCATCTTTCCACTACCTCAGCACCTCGCATGGAGGGCACAGTGGAACAGCAGGGACCTCACAGCTGGTGTCAGAGTCCTGGGTTCTGGTCCTTATTCTGCTCCGTGAGCTTTGTGACTGTGGATGATTCGGGTCCCTTCTCTGGGCTTCATTTTATTCATTTAGTAAAGCGGGGTGGGGAGAGGGGAGATACTAGATGACTTTTTTTTCCCCATTTTTTTTTTATTGTGGTAAAAAACCATAAAATGTACCATCATAACCATTTTTAAGTGTGCAGTTCCGTAGTGTTAAGTATATTTACATCATTGTGAAACAGATTTTTCATCTGGCAAAACTGAAACTATACCCATTAAACAACAACTCCCTGGGATGCCTGGGTGGCTCAGTTGGTTAAGCGTCTTCCTTCGGCTCAGGTCGTGATCCCAGGGTCCTGGGATCGAGCCCCGTGTCGGGCTCCCTGCTCCATGGGAAGCCTGCTTCTCCCTCTCCCACTCCCCCTGCTTGTGTTCCCGCTCTCGCTGTGTCTCTGTGAAATAAATAAAATCTTAAAAAAAAAAAGTAGGATTGCTGGATCATATGGTAGGTCTCTTCTTAATTTTTTGAGGAACCACCCTACCTTTCCTCCCCGTGGCTGCGCCAGGTTACGTTCCCACAGGCAGCGCAGGCGAGTTCCAGTTTCTCTGCACCCTCACTACCACCACTTCCTGTTTTTGTTATGTTAGGAGGAGCCAGCTTAATGGGCAGGAGGCTGTAACCCCTTGTGATTGTGATTTGCATTTCTCTGATGATTACTGATGTGGAGCATCTTTTCATTTGCTTATGGCCGTTTGTATATCATCTTTGGAAACATGTCTATCCAAGTCCTTTGCCCATTTTTTAACAGGGGTTACTTAATTTTGTTGTTGTTGTTTAGTTATATACTAGATGACTATTGACTCTCCATCTTAGACATTTATAATTCTAGATTCTTAGTGTCCTTAAGCAATGTTTTCATCTCTTCTTCCTTTCAAGGGACAGATAAGGGGCGCCTGGGTAGCTCAGTTGGTTAGGCCTCTGATTTCAGCTCAGGTCATGATTTCATGGTTGTGGGATGGAGCCCTGCATTGGGCTCCATGCTCAGCCGGGAGTCTGCTTGGGATTATCTCCCTCTGCCCTCCTTCCTCTCTCTCTCTCTCTTAAATAAATAAATAAATCTCAAAAAAAAAAAAGACAGATAATGATTAATTATTATAGATAGGTTTGCAAGAATTTGAAACTTATCAGCGACTCTGACAGACTTTTTTTTTTTGCATGCTGGGTTTTTGCTTCATGTAAGTGGTAGGAAGCAGAGATGTGTTATTCAGGGTTTGGTATACCCAGAGGTCTGTCACTTGAGGGCAAGTGTGGAGTAGGAATCTTTCCTTCTAAAGCTAATGCTTTTTCTATAACTATATGCTGATCAATTTTCTTTTTTTTTTTTTAAAGATTTTATTTATTTATTCATGAGAGACAGAGAGAGAGAGGCAGAGGGAGAAGCAGGCTCCCAGGGAGCAGGGAGCCCGATGCGGGACTCGATCCCAGGACCCTGGGATCATGACCTGAGCCGAAGGCAGACGCTTAACCATCTGAGCCACCCAGGTGCCCGCTGATCAATTTTCTAAGTACGTGTATTAATGTATTTCTCATAGCAACGAACTTATGAGGTATGTGCGAGCATTATCCTCACTTACAATGATGAAACTGAGGCACAGAGAGAGCAAGTACCTCACCTCAGATCACGTGGCTATTAAGCTGAGGCCCAAGGTCTCTCTGCTTCCTGTTCCTGTCATGCTTAGCTGCCGCCTTGGACACAGATCTCCTTAGTTTTTATCCTGTTATTTAGATCATGCCAGAATGCTTTCTTTCTCTCCCCCCTTCCTCTCTCCCTTCACCTTTCTACCATGCCCTCTGAAACTCTGTTCCGTGATAAGCAGAATCCCTATACCCTTAACATTTCTACTAAATGTTTTTCTGTTTTCTGCCATCAACTGCAACAGTCTCTTCTGAGCTCCCTGCTTCCCTTTTATCCTGCTCAAAGGCAGGGGGCTCGCTCTCTCCTGCCCTCTCTTCTGCCCCTCAGGCTGGGAGTTGGGAATCAGTGTCTCCCTTGCTCTCCAAAGCTGTTGCCTGGCTACCATTCTGCCCTTGGCTTGAAGCCCAGTGTTATTTACTTGGCCTCTACTCTGGCATGCTGGCCTTTCAGTAGTCCTGCCCTGCTGTGTCATCACTTGGGACTGCCCCAACCCCAAATCTCAAACTCCAGTGTCCTTCTAGCTCATTCATGCCCTCACTCGCATTAGTTAGTTCATGGAGATGTCCAGAGCTTAGATTCTTCCATTCCACCCAGTCTGTATCCCTGGCCTGGCTTAGCCTTCATCCCCACTTAACCCATACCCTTGGGCAATTGTCTGAACTGTTTTCGCATTAACATCCTTAACAGTATGTATGGCCATCCCCTCTTCTTTCCTCCTGCTTTGGAGAACGAATATCCTTCCTTCCTCCAATTAATAATTCAACCTATGCCCCCATCCCCCTTCTCTGGGCTCCTGCTCTGTCCATCATTTCCTGCACACCCTACATGCTCACCCTCTTCCTATCTCCCTGTGAATATGCTCTCCTCTCTCCATTCTCCAGTCTCCCCTTGGCCCTGTCCCCATACTGCAGCTCTGTCCAGTCTCACTCCTTCCCTTCTCCAAACTTCTGGGGAGAGTCCCTAGTTATTCATCTCTTTTTTTACCTCTCAGTCCATCAAAATTTGGCTTCTGATCACAAGTTATTTGGGTACATGTGAGGCTGGGTTAGAAATTCAAAATTGCAAATGGAAGATTACTTCCACTGACTGAATGGAAGGGAAGGCCGAGCTATGTGTTAAGGATGCAGGGCCGGGAGATGGGTGAACTTGAGGAGCATGGCAGCGCTGCTTCTGTCCGAGGGGGAAAGTGAGTGGGAAAGGATTGTTAAGGGCCACTCTATGCATCATAATTGAAGGTTAACTTGCACAGTGCCCGGAACATAGAAGATATTCAGTAAAGGCATTTCTCCCTCCTTTGTCCCCTCTCTTCAGAGCTCAGTTTTCTTTTTTGTACAGCGTGGGGTTGGACCCAGTGACCCATCAGACCCCTTCCAGCTCTAACGGTCTACAACAGACTTTCTCCTAGCAATGTCTTGAGTTTGTAACCGCCTTGGAGACAAGCCTTTCAAAAACTGCTTACAAAAAGGCCTGTGTTCTTTCCACAGGGCATTCTAAACAAATATCAACAAAAAATGTTTTTAGGAGACATTGAAGTGCATTGCATAATAGCCTCTTCCTCATTGTGCCCCTCCTTGAGTAATCTGAGCCATTGTGTGTGTGGTTGGTGGTGGTGGGAAGGATGAAAACAGTGGTATGATTTCTATCCAAGTTAGTATATGTGCATTTCAAAGGGATTTTTAGGCTTAACACATCAACCTGAAGGAGAATCTATGATTTGGTCAAATTTTGAACTAAATAAAGAAAGGCTGATGGTTTTGAGACAGTTGGGGGCTTTTGGGAACAGAGCTGGACACAAAGAATATGAAAGGAATGCAGAGTTCAATCAGGCAGTAAAGAGATTAGTTGAATCCAGCCTAGGCTAGGGGGTTGCTGAATTCCATCTACCCAAATTAAGCTTCTCTAAAAAGGACCAGTATGTTTGCTATTTCAAGAGAATGTAACAAATTCTGACCCTAAAAGATTGCCTTTGTGATTTCAATATAAAATGGGTAACATTGTAATCTTGAGATTCTAAGTTGAAAGGTATAAGATGTTGATTCAGTTTATAAACAACAGAACTGGAATGCTTTAGAGGACTCTGATTTTTTTTTAACATTTATTTGATTACAGTTGCAATAAGAGAGCTTAAATGCTGGGAATTTTTTTTCTTTATTTTTAATTTTTTAATTTGAGTATAGTTTCAGATGTAACATTAGTTTCAGATGTAAGATGTAGTGAGTCAAAGTCTCTGTACATTATGCTATGCTCACCACAGTGTAGCTAGGGAAGTTTTTGCTTGTTATGGTTGTAAATTTGTCCTCTAAGACATTGGAAGCACGTAAAAATAAATTTGAGTACATTACTTTTATAAATGCAGTTTAAAATTAAGATTTAATTTATGAAATGTGTAGATGAAACTGGTTATTTGAGCAGTTTAATCTGTCAACTGGAGTTTCTGGAAACTTAGAAAAACACTTGAAAATGATTTTCTTATTTTACTAGTTTTATAAATAGAGTTGTAGTTTGAACTGAAAGCAATGAAACCCAGGTTTTTAAATGTGTAACTTGGGTAACTTGAATATTAATTGAGGAGTCAAGTAACTAAAAATCCTCCCTATGGAAAAGGCACCTATTAGAAGTAGGAGAAGCCAAGACAGGAAGGATGAAAATATCCACAGTGTAAGGGCAAGGTGAGCTGTCTGGGGCTGAAGGGAGGTGGCTATCCCAGGGATGTGATGGCAGAGATAACGGGGGATGCTGGAGAGCACGGAGTGTACTGAGTGTACTGAGGATTGTGACCTAAAATATTTTCTCTTAGATTTTTATAATGTGAACGCTTTTAGGAACACTCAAGTTTCTACCTTTAACTTTGCGTGTCCTTATTTACAAAGAACAGATCAGGATTAAACCAGAACAAGATAACAACCCTCAAAATTGGATGACACATTAACCCAACGGGGAGTATTGATTGGTTTTTCAGCAGTTGAAATGCAATGTTACATCACGGTCAGATGATTTTTCTTATTTTGACTCTTCTAGAAACTGGGGACCAAAAATAGGTAAAGGAGAAATGAGTAAAAGCTCTTAAATAACCATCCAATAAAGTCAAATCCTTATTTATTTCTGACTTTCTTGATTGACTTGGACCAAATGATGAAGCAGCAGAAGGAATTGTCTTTGATATGCTCAGGTTTTCCATTCTCCTTTCCCACTAAAGTATATGCCTTTGTCTTCTTCACTCATCAATTTCCACTCTCAGGGAGAATCTGCTGTTGGTCAGCATAGTAATGTGAATTTAAGTTCAAGGGGTGTTTTTTTCCTCTAAATCTTATCTTCTTACATGCTTCCAGTGTCTTACAGGACAAGGCCATCCCTATAGGGGTGAATCCGCCTTCACCAAGAGTGCCTTCAAGAGGCTGAGGTCCAGGTAGGAGAGCACATAACGTTTACCTCTTGAGAGATTTTTGTACCAGAAGGGGACTCCTATAATATTTACTCTGGGACTGTCCTGGTAGATGGAATGGAGGGTGGTCCCATGTATATAGGCCAGTGGCTCCTAAACCCAGCTAATAATCATCATAATCACTTAAAGAGATGTTTTAAAGAAGCTTTTAGGCCTGGCATTTCACATTCGGATTCTGACTCAGTTGCTCTGGGGTGCTGTTCTTGGTCAGCTCCACTGGGGGAAGCGGTTGGAAGACCTGTGATGAGTTCACTATCCTGTAATGATTACTTAACAAAGCAGGTGTATACTCCATTTACTTCTTTTATTATAACAACACGGTTATGATTTAGGGACACAGATTTCCTCCACTCTTACTTAAAAGCCCTAACTACTGCAATTTCTAATGATTTCTAAGGAGTTTCTAGCTTGCTTTTTGCTCTATGTATGCTCTCTGAGCTTTCTCTTCCTGAGTTTCTCTGTAACACTCTCATTGGCTGCCTTGAACTTTTTTTTTTAAAAAATATATATATATATCTGTCCATTTTGTTTTGATATTCTTCAGAGTAAGTAAATCTGAATACATCCCCATTAGTTATGGAGAACAAGGTACTAATAATCTATATTTCCCTCCTAGATGAAGTGATAGGAGAACGATATGCCAGACAGCAGACTGAGAATGTTACATATATCCCACTTCATTTCATCCTCCTCACAATCCTGGGAGGCAGGGGCTTGACTCAGACACATTAAGACTACTGCCCCAAATGGCTCTGCTCAGAACCAACTGATTTTAGTTTTCTTAATCACCAGCCAACACTGATTAAGTACCTAGCACAGGCAGAGCCCTGAGACCCGTCTAGACTGTCCTGAGCTTGCTAATTAGATCATGCTGCCCTTTCTTTGGTATCCCGTGGCTTGTGGTATCGATTAAAACCAACACATTAAAAATAAACCTTAAAAACTTTAGAACTTTGCCTTGCTTTAAAAAAAAAAAAAAGGTATTCTCTCCAATCCCACAAGTGGTACAACTGGAACAATTAAAAAAAAAAAGCACAAAGAAGGATCTAAAAATCACCAGTAATTCTACCAATCAGAGAAAATCACTGCTAATTTTTGAATGTATCTCTGACCTGCTTTTTGCTAAGCATACATCATACCCACACTTACAGCACCCTTGTACTTTAAAAACAAATCTGGCCATTCCAGGTTTATTTATCGTTTCCTACTTTTCCACAGCAGTGGTAGCATGTAAGCTGGCTGGGTGGACCGGGGTTCCATTATTTAACGGAGCATAACTTATTTACTTAATTAATCTTTGGTTGTTGATTGCTTGAAATGTTTCCATTCCCACTTTTAAAAACAAGCCTGTGTTATCTAGCCCCACTGTCTGTTAAATATCAAGATTATAGGCAAAGAGTTTGAAACATGCAAGAAATCAGAGTATATGTAATCATAATCTCATCCCAAGTAGTCTGCTAGATGATGAACTGCATCCCACTAGGAGATGATTGAGGAAATAGCAACAAAACTGCTGCTGATGAGCACTGACTATATTTAACTCGAGGTCTAAGATTGGAACAAAGACGGGAACAAAGTTGGAAGAATAGCCTGTAAATATTGCACATTTTTCTAAATTAGAAATAGCACAACTGAAAATATTGGAGAAGGGAAAGGGAGAAAGGGAAGTAACATAAAACCACTGATTGGCATGTAGGTAATAAGTGGGAGTCGAAAGATACTAGTTAAAGATCTAAACCAATTTTAGAAGCCCATGTAAGGAAAAGGGGAATTATGACCATTAAAAAATACAAAGTAGTAGTATAAAGGTAACCACCACAGAAAAATAGAAACCTTCTTAAATATCAAAATAAAAAGTAATAATAAAAGAGAGAGATTTGCAAAAATAAAAGTATTAAGGATAATCTATAAATTCATAAAAATAGCCACCTAAGAGGGTTGGAGGCAACTGGGGTAGAAAGGATAGGAATGGGAATAAGATTTCTCTGAGTTTATATTTTTATACAGTTTTGACTTTTGAACCATGTAAAAACTACACATTTAAAAAATAAAGCTAATTCCAAAGAATAAATAGGGCAAGCATTAAAACTGAATATAAACAGAAACAAATGAACTTAACTGCATATCAAATGATATCTCAAGTATAACAGAAAAAAAAAGGAATTAATTCAGGCACATTGTTAATACACTTTTGTAGAAAATATTCTTTGAACAGAAAGAACTTTAAAAAATATTTCTTAGATTTATTTGTGGTGGTATTGGTAAATAATATTGAGATTATTTTGAGCGTATTGAAGCATATAGCAAATGAGAAAATATCTTAAACTTTTTAGAAACTGAGGTTCTCAATGTAGGAGAAGATAAAAATATAAAATAGGAGAAAGAGAGGAAGATTTGTATGATATTGGATTTGAATTGGAAGTATCAGTAAGAACTCATGATTTCTTGAACAAATATATTCCTTAGTTCTGTGTACTGAAAGGTCTGTATACATTACATCCCACTAGCAATGAGCACACCTAGGAGATAGATCTTGGTTTCTAAATATCACTTTTTATTGAAAAGAACAGGGCTCCTTGGAGAAATAGTTGATTCTAGGGTCTGAGACAGAAAAAAAAGTACAAGGTGGCCTAGATTAACTTGTGCTAGAAAATAAATGCTCAAAGACCAATGGGACAATATCAAAATGATACAGAAACTAGATTATACTGGCTCCCTTTGGACCAATTTGGGTCAATTTGAGCATCTAAAAGAATAATGATGGTAATGGGGGAAAAGAAAACAAAAGAATGCCAGCTGATAAAAAGAAGAATGGAAATAGAAAATTTTCAAACATGATACCACCACAGTGCATATACCTTGACAGGATTCTAGGGTTTAAAAAAATATTTTATAAAGACCACGTCAGCGATAAAATCTGAATTCACTTAACTAAGAAAGTAGATCAAGGGAAGCCAGCTCAACTTCTTAGGCCAAATTTGATGAGAAGTGTTCAAGGTAAAAGCACCTACTCAGACATGCAACCAGTTCAGCATCCACAAGGCAGTAATGAGGAGTCATTTTATAGGAGTAGGGACAATCACTGCCAAGACACACTGAAAATGTTGTTTCTTAAGCCCTGGGCAGCAGGGAGATTTCAGTCTACAATGTGAAAATCATTGAGCTGTGATTCCTTTCCTAAGGGAACCCGAGAAGACTGAACACAGGTGGGACTACACCTGGGAAAAAAAATCAAAAAGCGGCAAGGAGGATGCAAAGGACCCATGGGAGAAGGTCTCCAAGTGTCTTGGGCTTTAAGTAAGACCAAGGAATAAGAAAACCAGAAAGCAGCAGGTCTTCCTTAGCACCCATGTGTTCATGACTGGCTAACTTTGGCCAACATAAGAGAGATCATCGCTGCAGGAGAGAAAAACATAAAAATTCTCAACGATCTCCCTGCCTACTCTGCTCCTGCCCATCTCCCACGGCCCCTCATGTACAGCCAGTGCTGCTTTTCCGTTCACGCTGAAACTGGGGGTTTTGGAAGAGTGTCATCTGGTTTCGTTCAGGCACTGTTTTTCAGTGACTATGTCAACGTGACATCAACATGTTCTGCCTAATAGCTATGGGGTACAAAGTGAGGAAAACACATGCATATTGGGAAACAATTTTGCCACAAAACCGAAGTATGAAGTTCACGTGAGTACTCACTGATAAAGGTGATTTTGAAAAGCTGTTTTTACCTTACAGATACATTGCCTTAGGCAGACCCAAAAATGTTGCATGGAGAAACTCTTTGGGCCACAAGGGCACTACTGATACCCCCAAATATTCCCATCTTTCATTTGAGTGGTCTTGCCTCATTGTACTAGAGGTTGTTTCCTATCTCATCATTCCTGTTGTTGGGTGGGGGGGAGAGGTCGGGGGGAAGGATTTGTACTCTAAGGATGTTTGTGGTCTGGCAGTGAGGTCTTCATAGGAGCTTTGGTGTCCCTGCAGATTCAAGGTTGGAGTGGTAAGGAAATCAGCCTGAAGTAGTGCTGATCTCAAACTCTCCAAACTATTTGGCAGCATGCAGATGTTCTCTCTTTATCTGAGCTCTCTAAATTCTCAGCTTTCCTGGAGTTGTCAGAACATGGGGTATTGTCATCAGTCACCTCAACAGCAAGGCTGGAGACAAATTTATTTGGATTCGAGATTCTGGCTGAAATGAACAAAAACCAATTAAACTTCTGTAGAATTAGAAAGAAAAAAGGAGGTAAAAGAGAGAGGGAGGGAAGGAAAAAGGAAAAGAAAGAAGGAATTTTATGAAGACACAGAAGTTTCTCACAGAGACCAAGGCCACATTGAAACTTGACCCTCAGGAAGAACTTGGGATCCAGGAGTTGAGAAGCCAGGGAGCTCACTCTTTGTCTCTCACTGGCTTCATTCTTTTTCAGTAGAACATGCTTCTGAGTTTGCATTTTAAAAGTATACCCACCTTTTAAGAAATTATCAGCATGTGTTCTTCTTCTGGCCCAATCAATGATGGTTAGAGAGGAGGATACATATTGCAAATAAAACCTCAATGCTCAGTGCCCAAAGAGTAAGAAGGGCAGAAATATTAAAAGTTACTCACTACTCATCTTGTGCAGTGTTATATCTGGATGTGCTCACCTGCCATTCTAGGCCATCCTTTTTCATTTGCCAACTCTGTATTAAGTACCTATGATAAGCATGGTTATGAGTTAGATGCCATAAAGACACAAAGAAGGACCAAACATGTCTCATCAACTTGGGAAAACAGGACATTTATAAATTTAATTTTTTTCATTTTGAACAATTTAAAATTTTAAATAAATGACACATTTAGAAATTGAAATAGAAATTTAAAATAGAAGGTTTATTAATATATTTACAAACCAATATATTACTATTAATATGTTGTGTTAATACAATAATTCTATATTAATTATATTAATAAAACAAATATCAACAAAATTAAAATAGAAGTTAAATTGCACTCCAATGTGTTCAATAGAAATGACTATAGTAAAAATCTAACACAAGTTGGTTGCAGAGAATGAGATCAGAGGACAACAGTCTGTCTTAGGAGCCATCTGCTTAGCCTTTCTTTCAATTGAGGAATCCCTTCTACAATATCTGTGTCAGATATGGGTCAGCCAACCTCTGCTTGAATGAGGCAGAGTCCTTTGCATTGTTGCACAGTGTTAATTATTAGACTGTTCTTTCTTATAATAAAGCAAAATGAGCCTCTTCGTGATTTTTGATCATTGATTCTACCTCTGAGCATCCTTTACATGTGACAGCCTAGCCTATATTTGAGGGTTTATGACGGCTTCCTCTCTCCTCTAAGCCAAAGAGTCAACTATCCTCCACTCTAAACCTTCCCATTTTCCTCAGTGGCTACTTAAAAGACCGAACTTTTAGAAGTTCCTCTTGAACCTTGTTCCCCTCCCGTTTTATTTACATCCATCTTAAATTAGTGAGCCAGACAAAGACATCAGATAGAGCCTGGCCTGTGTAGACAATAGCTTTTGTTTGATGGTGGGGCTGGGGCTTCCAGAAAATCAGGGCTTTTTAAAAAAATCAGACCTCTGCCTAAGTGATAGCTAATCACGTTCTCTCTCTCTCTCTCTCTCTCTCTCTCTCTCTCTCTCAAAATGTGGTTCATAGATCCCCTGTATCAAATTAACTGAGATTGTTAAAAATAAAGAATGAGGGCTCCTACCCTAGACAACTGGATCAGAATCTCTGGGTGTGGAGTCCAGAAATCCTCATTTTCACTAACTCTCTTGATGTTTTCCATACATTGACATTTCAGAACCATCAATATGGTGATTAAGAACACAGGATTTCCCAACTTCTAGCTATGTGACTGTGGGCAATTTACTTACTTGACTTCTCTGAGCCTTAGTTTATCATCTATAAAATAAACATAATAACTCATTAGAAGATGATTTATTAAAATGATAATGTATGGGCGCCTGGGTGGCTCAGTCGTTAAGCGTCTGCCTTCGGCTCAGGTCATGATCCCAGGGTCCTGGGATCGAGTCCCACATCGGGCTCCCTGCTCAGTGGGAGGCCTGCTTCTCCCTCTCCCACTCCCCCTGCTTGTGTTCCCTCTCTCGCTGTGTCTCTCTCTGTCAAATAAATAAATAAAATCTTTAAAAAAAGAAGAAGAAGAAGAAGAAGAAGAAGGTAGCGGGAGGGGAAGAATGAGGCGGGGAAATCGGAGGGGTAGACGAACCATGAGAGACGATGGACTCTGAAAAACAAACAGGGTTCTAGAGGGGAGAGGGGTGGGAGGATGGGTTAGCCTGGTGGTGGGTATTGAGGAGGGCACATTCTGCATGGAGCACTGGGTGTTGTGCACAAACAATGAATCATGGAACACTTCATCTAAAACTAATGTTGTAATGTATGGGGATTAACATAAGAATAAAAAAAATGAAAATAAAATAAAATAAAATAAAATAAAATCTTTAAAAAAAAATGATAATGTATGCATAGCAAACACTGTTGATTATCTATATAATTGCCATTTCCCAGCCCAATCCTTCTCTTTGCCTGTGGAAAGGTTTGTTTGGGAAGGTGGTCACACTATTCCACGTGTTCGAGGAAGGTGAGCCAGGGGTGAATTATGATTTTTCTAAGATGGTATTGGCAGCCTCATTCCCCTTGCCTTTGATTTAGGTATGGGTAAGTGATTTCATCCTAGACAATAAGATGTGAGGGAAATTGTAGGGACCTTCTGGGTTTCCCTAAACAATAGAAAGACATAGGAGTGCTTTTTTCTATATGTGGAGTGGCCCCTGGAATCATTGTAGCCATTGTGCAACCACAAGGAGAGATGTTGCCCACTCTGCCAAGAATGGCAGAGTTGGAGGATGGATCTTGCATGATGTTGTTATGCTGCTTAATCAGCTAAACCTGGAACCAGCCACTTCACTAACAATGGCTATAAGATAGAAAACTCCTACTGCTTAAGCTCTTTTAATTGGGTACTCTAACTTATGGCTGAAAACATTCTAATGGACGTGGTGTGTAATGCCCTTGGCATAATCCCTAAAATATAGTATTTGCACAATAAATGGCAATCATTATTTTATTATTATTAAAGAAATATTGAACTTCTTGTCCATTACATTTAGGGCAGGGATTATAGCACCAATTCTATTCTAAGACACATCTGCTCAAAAATATTTGCTGATGGGCGCCTGGGTGGCTCAGTCGTTAAGCGTCTGCCTTCGGCTCAGGTCATGCTCCCAGGGTCCTGGGATCGAGTCCCACATCGGGCTCCCTCCTCGGGGGGAGGCCTGCTTCTCCCTCTCCCCCTCCCGCTGCTTGTGTTCCTGCTCTCGCTATCTCTGTCTCTGTCAAATAAATAAATAAAATCTTTAAAAAAAAAAAATATTTGCTGAAAGTTGGCATTAAATCTCTTTGGTTTCCTCTCTCTATTTCAGCCTATTGAAATCATGGTGGTTATTTTGTATAATGTAAATTAGCTCTCCTTCCTAGCCTTGAGTTTATCACAAATTTGACCAATTTTTCAGTCTTTTAAGTTTTTATCTAAATTTAACCTCCCTTGAAAGATGGTTACGGTTTGAATAGGGAGAAATAGGCTTCTGTGTTGGAAGTGGGGACATACCACGATTGAAAATTATTCAGGGAAACAGCCCAATTTCATGATTTGTCAGGTGTGGTCCCAAGGTGAGTATTGTAAAGGCATTTGGAGGGCAGCTTGTGGAATGCAAGGAGTGGGAAATTTATCCTGTAAATCCCTTGAGGTTTTTGTCTGGTGAGGAATCTGAGGCAGTTAGCTGAAGTTACATGCCTTACCCAAGGTCATTCAATGATGGTGTGACCCAAGAGGGATTAGAATTCACAGTCACAGTGCCTGGAATTCCTCTGCATGACTGGACTCTGCTATGTGATGTTATTTGGGGGCAATAGCAATTAATGTGGTAACAGTATCTCCAGAGAACAAGGGGAGGGACAATGGTAAAGTCAGACTCATCACCTCATAGAATGTTGCAACTGAAAGAAATCTCCAGGACTATCTGGTCCAACACTCTCATTTTACAGAGAAGGAAATTAACATTCGTAGAGATCAAGTGACATATCCAAGATCACATGGCCAACAAGTGGCAGAGCAGAGATGAAGACTTCTGTCTTATGATGCTTGCTTTCCTGCTTTTTCCCTGTATCAGTTCTCCTGAATGTATTTAAAAACATTCTTTCTAGAGTTTTATGACATGAGAGCTGCGGACATTTGGCAAAATTGCAAAATAGACTGCATTCTCTTCTTAGATCCATTGCTTAATTTTCATTTATTTCATTGTCTGGTTTTATCAGAACTCCCTGTATTTCTTTTGAATTCCTAGCAGATATGCTAGGTCAGTGCTTACTTTTATGGCTGGCTTATTAAGCCATCTTTGTGAAATTTGTCTACCCTGTAAATAGGCTGATGCTTTTGTGGCTCTAGAAACCAATGTTATTACTTTATATTGAAATAATACATATGAAAGTTGGGGAACTATTCCTCATGACTGAACTATCATTATAGAGCATCAATGACATGATAAAAATTGATCTTGGCACAGCACATATGATGTATCATTTTTATCTTTATAAAAAAAGCAGAGGAAGTCCATGCTACCATGGCAGTTTTATAGATGAGGAAAGTGGAGATCGAGGTCACACAGCTAAAAGCTATACAGCTAGAATTAGAACCCAGGTCCATTTGAATCTAGAACCTTTGATGGATTTCAAAAAAAGGGAATGGGAATTCTGATGGGTTTAGAGATACAAGGAAATAATTTGGAGCCTAAGGCACAGACCACAGAAGACAATGTTGGGAGTGGAGTCATCTGGTTCATCTGCAATGATTGTGAGAGCACTGAATTCTAGGAAAAGCAATCACCACAAATCAAGAGGGTTGCCTATTTCACAATGTTGCCGAAGCTGGCCCTGCTTGTGAATATCTATCAAAAGTATGTTTGGTTTGGAAGGCAATATGGCACCATCCACCAGTCAGTTGGAGATGCCAACCAGTGGTTGAGGTTTTCAGACTGATGTTTCATTCACAAAAAGAATTGTGCTCTTGAATTCTGTGTCATGGGGGAGATGGAACCTCATTCAGCCTTGACAGATGTAGTACAGAGTAGGGGTTTAGAGCCTGGGCTATGGTTTAGAGTTGGTTTGTCTGGTCCCAGGTCACCAGTTACCAGATATGTGCCCTTGGACCAGTGATCTTCATCTCTAAGTTCTCATCTCTAAAATGGGATAATGATAACATTTACCTCATAGCCTTGTGAGGGTTCAATGAGATGGTGCATGTAAAACACTGGGCACAGAGCCAGGCACTCAGTGAATACATGTTCACAGCTATCATCATCATTGGTGGTGTTATTCTGGTTGCTCCAAAGGAGGAATCAGGAGAGCAGGGCTCTACTTTTTCCCTTTCTCTACAGACCTGCATTCCTACTTTTTTCAGTAGGTCACACAAGCTTTCTGGACTTTGGTGCCATGATAGAAAGTCAGTAAGAGAGTGTGCTTCCTCATGCATCATCGTGGATATAGGCAGAGATGAAGAGAGTGCCTGGCTCCCATCCTGCACTTTGTGTTATAGTCACTCGTGATGTCTTGATGAAAGTAGATCATTTCTAGGGGCACCTGGGTGGCTCAGTCGGTTAAGCGTCTGCCTTCGGCTCAGGTCATTGTCCCAGAGTCCCGGGATTGAGCCCTGCATCGGCCTCCCTGCTCAGCTGGGAGCCTGCTTCTCCCTCTGCCCTTCACCCACTCATGCTCTTTCTCAAATAAATAAATAAATGAAATCTTAAAAAAAAAAAAAAAAAGAAAGAAAGAAAGTAGATCATTTCTAAGCCAGACTTGAGGCCAGGCAAGCATGTCCCAAAAAATGACTATGAAAGGCCATGGTCTCATTTGTATCCGTGGGATTCCAGTTTGTGGAGGTGACTGAGTGACAACATGGAGAAGCCAATACCATTGAAAGAAGAATTTATTACTTACAGTTCCTCAGAGGGGGCATGCCATGTCATGCAGGGCCACAACAGAAGCACCAGGTTTGGTCAGGAGGCAGAAAGGAGCAAGGGGAAAGCCTAGGCCAATGACTTTGTTGGGGTTTCTGCAGAAAAGGTAAAGTAAGGCAGAGTCAACAGCTAAGATTGGCTAGCTTGAATAATTCCCTTGGCATTTGGATTATAAGGGAGGTCTCTAGTTGCCTGGTACCTGGCCATAAGATGATTTAGGGAAGAGGAATATTGGCTTGGTGTGTGAGAATTAGATAAAGGAGATGCTTAGGGGATGTGGACTCAGGATTGATGGGTTTGCACAGGAAAGTTGTGATCAGAAGTCAGATATTATCTTTAGGAATTAGCTAGCACTCTCCTCTGCGTCCTTAAGGTCCCCCCAAGTGTCAAAACATCACAAGATACAGAAAGTCTAAAAACATGATTAATATGCCCATTCTTCTGGCTCCTGCTCTCATTCCGTGGTCCTCTGATCTTCAAGGTTCTCTGGAGAAAAAAAAACAAAACATAGATGAGGTCATAGGCACCAAGGTCAGGGATACAGGTCCTACAGTTTTGGGTAGAAAAGCAAAACTTGCATATTCTGATAGATGATGCTAAAAGTATCCTTGCATTATTTCTCAGGTTCCATGGTGTTGCATGATTTACCATCTGTTTACAGCCTGCCCTGAGAAAAGAAAAAGAAAGGCAATGACAAAGAAAAGAGTTTCCTATAGCCCGCCGTACATTTTGGTAGTACTATAGGCAACCAGCAAATTTACATCAGCTCTGCAGTTGCCTGTTGCTAGCTTAGAATCTTTAGTTTGCCATTTTAGAAAGGAGTCTGTGTTATAGCTGTGGATTTCTGCAAATAAAACGAGACAAAGGCAAACACCGATTACCTCCCACCCACACGAGAAAATTTGTGTTGTGAATTATTCACTGGATCTGATTTTCTCTTACTATAGATATTTTCATAGCAGGTGTACAAGACGTAAAGGTCTGGATCAAATTTCAGTGTTTTACAGCTACTTCCACGTATTAACTGATGCATGTATTCCCAAGCCTTGAGCATATTATAGATTTATGGTTCATGCTTATCCACACATGTTGCCGAGTTGACTGGAAACCCAGATTTTGGGCCTGTTTTATTACTGCAGACTCATACCTGGTCTCCAAGATGCTATTCCCATTGCAGTTTATCTTGCACGTGTTAATGACTTACTGATACAGGACGCTGGGTTTTAGATACAGTAAAATAAATCTTGAGACCAGAGTGTTGAAAGGATTGTATTTATTCTCAGTACTGCACATGAAATACTGCACATAATGAAAACATTTTCATTCTTTCCAAAAATATTAGTCATTTACATTCCTTTGATCTCCAATACGTGATTTCTCTAAATATTTATTGAATGCCTACTAGCTTATACGCTCCCTGGGCCTGTTCATATTTTTTATCCTTCTCAAAAGCAGTTAGTTGTATTAGAAGCTAACATTTATAGTAGATTGGGTAATTGTCCTATTGCAGTGTTTCTCAAGGTACACCCCATGGTCTGTGTAAAGTCTGAAAGGATCCATCTGATGGGCATTGAAGGAATTAATCAGACAATGGGAGACCTTCCTATTCTAGAGTTCCTGGGTGTTCACTGTTTTATACTACAGCTCACTTACTGGTGAATAAGTGAGTTTATGAAAGATTTCTAAACTTAGGTATTCATATTTTGTGTTGCATTCGTCGACTATTCCACTCAGATAGCTTACTCACATGCAATACTTGTCAGCGTTGGAAACTCTCCTTGTATGTGCACATATCCGGGCAGATGGTTGGACTTCCCATTGTATTCACGAAGGGTCTTTGTTATCAGAGCACCACACATCTGCCTTGAGTCGCTCGGGCTTTTCAATTGCTGCTCTCCTTGATTGAACTCTTTTTTTTTTTTTTTTTGAATTTTTGCTTTGGTAGTCTTTGTCATTGCGGAGGTTTTTGTTTTTGTTTTTTTCTTATTGGAAAGTGGAATTGAATAGAATATATGGGCCCCAGAAACTTGCCTGCCTAAGCTGTCCCCAATCAAGATATTGGGGGAGCTACAGCTCTAGACCTGACTTTCTCTTGCCATGGTGGACGTGATAGACTGGGAGGCACCAAGTACATAAATAATTCCTGTTTCTGTATAAGTTGACGAGGACTCAGGGTTACTCCTGTGATAATGCTCTTCTTGCTTACTGCCTTTGACCCGTTTTCTATTTTTTTTTTTAAGATTTTATTTATTTATTTGAGAGAGAGAATGAGAGAGAGCACATGAGAGGGAGGAGGGTCAGAGGGAGAAGCAGACTCCCCACCGAGCAGGGAGCCCGATGTGGGACTCGATCCTGGGACTCCAGGATCATGACCTGAGCCGAAGGCAGTCGCTTAACCAACTGAGCCACCCAGGCGCCCTGACCCGTTTTCTTGAAGGGGAGAGAATTATACAGCTGGAAATGGTATCCAACCTGAAGGTCCCTCATCAAGAACTTTAGCCTTCAGTGACGGACTTGGCCATGTTCACAGGAGTGGCAGTTACCAATGATTGCAGCGCTTATGAGCTGTGACTTCATGGCTTCTTCAGTTGTTTAAAAAATCTTTCTCCCTGAGTATGAACTGTGAGCTATTGAGGGCTTCCAGAATGTTCCCTTCTCCCTTGTCTACATTATAAATTTTGTTTTGGCATGTGTGCTCACTGATACAGCACCCCATTTTCGAATTTTATCTGTGGGCCAATGTGTAATACAGAGGAAGGCAAGAAAACGATGCTGATCTCCTAGATCTGGCCATCATGACCTCCAAACTACAGGCGCCCAGAACAAAGTTGTGCCTGAAAAATCACACCAGCATTTTTATTATTTATCAAAGTCAGTACATTGTGCTTGTCTCTCCTAAAGCTTGTCACCTGGGGGTTGGAGGTGAAGAGGTGACAATGGGGGGTGGGGGTGGTGAGGGATGGGATGAGGGATATAAAGGAATAAACAGGCAATTTACAATACATGGTGTTAAGAGCCTTGGTAGGGTAAGTTTGGGGTTCCATGGGGACATATGGGGGGCACATAAGCCCAATTTGAGGAAGTCATGGAGAAGTTTTAAAGAGGGAAGTTTGTTCTAAGTTGAGATGCAAAGAATGAAAAGCAGATTACCTACAGAGTAGAAGTCTAGAAAAAAATCAAGGTTCTTTTTACAAAATAAAATTTAAAAATTTTAACTTTGATTTGCTCTGTGTTCTTGTAAGAGGCAGATATATTTTCCCTTAGAAGAGCTTTGGGATCTTTAAAAGGCTGATTTCATCACTCACAACTTGTCAAATACTTCTGAATTCCATGCCCCGTTCCCATATAAAGCAAAATGGCACCATTTGTTTTACTTGTCAAAAAATTAATTTTAAGATTTGCCATGATCGGGTGCCTGGGTGGCTCAGATGGTTAAGCATCTGCCTTTGGCTCAGGTCATGATCCCAGGGTTCTGGGATCGAGCCCCACATCGGGTTCCCTGCTCTGCGGGAAGCCTGCTCTCCCTCTCCCACTCCCCCCCGCTTGTGTTCCCTCTCTCGCTGTCTCTCTCTGTCAAATAAATAAGTAAAATCTTAAAAAAAAATAAATAAATAAAGGTAGACAGAGTGATGGGATGGAGAGAGGCTATTTTAGCTAGGTAATTGGAGAAGCTCCTATAAGGAGGTGATAACTTAGCAGAGGCCTGGATGGGGTGGAGGAGTGAGCCATATAGCTCTCTGGAGAAAGAGTATTCTAGGCAGAGGGAACAAAAGTGCAAAGGCCCTGAGACAGGAATGTGCTACATTTAAAGCTGACTGCCTGGAGGACAGGTGGAAAGTGATGTGGTGGTATGAGGAATAACATTTGAACTTGGCATCTCTCTCTCTCTCTCTCTTTTTTAAGATTTTTTTTATTTATTTGACACAGAGAGAGAGAGAGAGCCCAAGCAGGGGGAGCGGCAGGCATAGGGAGAGGGAGAAGCAGGCTTCCTACTGAGCAGGGAGCCCTACGTGGGGCTCTATCCAAGGACCCTGGGGTCATCACCTGAGCTGAAGGCAGATGTTTAACGACTGAGCAACCCAGGCGCTCCTGAACTTGGCATTTCTCAAGAGGAAAGAGAAAGAAAGATTTGAGTTGTCTCTCAACTTTCAAATCTCTTAATAAGGAGCTTTAAAAGCATGCTCCGAAGAAAGTAATAGTTCTGTCTAAAGTCTAGATCATCATGCATACGCCTCAGAGTATTTTTATTTCTAGTTCTGATATTTTATAGACCTAAAATAGTCCATCTTCTGCCCAAAGTCACACAGAGTGAGTGACAGAACTGAGATTTGAACACAGGCTACTGGATCCAGAACCTTTGTTCTTACCAAGATATCCACAGCCTGCCCGATAAGATAAATGTGATCACTGTCTTCTTGGAGCTGGAGGAGGAAACAGGCATTAAACGAGTAATTACAAACATGATGCATCTTCCCAGCAAGACCTAATCTCATCTGGAGAAAGTGACATTTAAGCTGAGAATTGAGGAAATGAACCAGATCCAAGAGATGTTGATCAGGCCTCTCACCTGCAGATCTGCCAGAGGTCAAGGCAGGGCGTCCGTGGCTTAGCTTGGACTCCCCCAGCAGTACCTAGCCTCTTGCCCTGAACAAAGTCTAGACACAGTTTTTTGTTTTTTTTTTTACTGGGTTTAAATAAAGACATTTAATTTCTTCCCTATTGCTGACTGTGTCTGGCAGAAATCTTCATCGTTGTTTGTAAATCCCAGTCTTCACAGTGTCTTGTGAGGTCACAGAACCAAATTCTTTCAGTTACCTGCAAGTGACACCCACTAATTTCAGTGGAAGCCACATGTATTTACTTGAGGGGAGAATTTGGTCAATGGGATATTGCAGAGTAATTAATGACAATTCCAGCCCCTTCAAATGTACATTTAGTATCTGTAATCATTGTTTAAGAAGATTACATGCCACATGAATTAGAGGTTGTGGAGTCGGGGCCACCTCCACATTCTGATAGATGTCCATTCCTTATCCTGTTCTCCACTTCCTTTCCTTTTCAGAGTAACACTGTGTTGTTCTTACTTTTTTTTACACTTAGTTTTCCAGGTTTAAAAATAAAAACTATAGTTTAAAGCATTTTTTAAAAAAATATGTAAGTCCTTTCTGAATTAAATTGGTTGGGTGGGGGGAGTTTGGACCCTGCCAAATAGGGCTCCCTGAAGATCTTGCCAAAGAGGACTGTCGGTCCAGGATGGCCCAGCCGAGGTCTGTCTGCTGCTGACCCCAGGGATCCATTCTGGCTTTGTGTATCTGTTTTCTGCTTTCTTAGCTCCATGCTCAGGAAGGAAATGTTGTGTCCTGCTTAGGCTGGTTTTAGATCTATGAATCATCTGGGTATTCCTCTGCATGTTAAAAAGTGTCTCAAACAAAGAATAAATTTGTAAATGTTTCATGGCTGGGAGCTGCAGGCTATAGACTGAGATGGTATCAAAACAGAAGCCTTTTTAAAAAATCCTTCCAATAGTGCTCTTATCTACCTCCTCTCTCGTTCGCTTTTTTTCTTCTTTCCCGTTCTTTCTCTGTCTCCCACACGCATATTGTATGAGGGAAAAATATTAAATCGACACTTTGGAAACTGAAGTTCTACATGCAGTTCTGGTATTGTCTTTGGTACCAGAAACAAGTCACTCGACTTCTCTTGGACCCGATTTTGTTCAACAAATATTTGTTGAAACCTACCATGAGCACTATTTTACTGGGTATTTGGAGGTGAAGAAAACATACAGTCCCTTGGTCTTTTGGAACTGACATTCCAGTAGGAAAATGAGATGTGACCACAAAGAGACAGGAACCAACCTCATCATGTCAAGTTGGACAGATCACCCACATTTTTTATGTCTGTGGCTCCTTTGTCTATAAAATTGTATGGCCTTATCCATGCTATATGTCCCAGACATTAAACATTATTAAAAATGCAGCACAATGGGGCACCTGACTGGCTCTGTTGGTGGAGCGCGCAACTATTGATCTTGGGGTCGTGAGTTCTAGCCCTGTGGTAAGCGTAGAGATTACCGGAAAAAAAAAAAAAAAAAGAATCTAGAATGGCCAAACCAATTGTTTAAAAAAAATGAAGTTGGAGGACTTATTCTGTCTGATTTGAGGACGTACTGTAAAAGCTACAATAATCAGGATAGCACCGTGGTGGTGTAAGGATAGCCATGGATTAATGCAACAGAATTGAGAGTCTAGAAATATAGACCCACACATATATGGTCAACTGAGTTTTGATAAAGTTGCCAAGGTAAGAAATGGAGATAGTCTTCAATAAATTATGCTGGAATAACTGGATTTCTAGATTAAGAAAAGTACCTTGACTTATTCCTCACAACATATGCAAAATTTAAGTTAAAACAGATTGTAGACCTAAATCTAAGAGCTAACACCAGAAACTTTCTAGAAGAAAAGGCAGGAGAAAATCTTTGTGACCTTGGATTAGGTAAAGTTTCTTATGTAGAACACAAAGAGCTTGAACCATAAATAAAAATGAGTAAATTGGACTTCAAAAAGACTAAAAACATTAGCTTGCCAGAACACATAAGGAAATGAAAAAGAAAGCCATTAAAAGAAAATATCTGTAAGGCATATATTTGAATAAGGACTTGTATCCAGATAACATAAAGTTGTCTTATAACTCAATAATAATAAAACAATCCAATAATAAAAAGGAAAAAAATATATTTGAATAGACACTGCACAAAGGAAAATATATGGGTGGTAAGAAAGCACACAAAGAGATGCTCAACATCATTGGTAATTAGAGCAATGCCGCTTAAAACCACAATGAGACACAACTATGCCCATACCAGAATAACAAAGATTAAAAAGACTAACAATAACAAGTGTTGGTGAGGGTATGGAGCAACTGGAAATCTCATACACAGCTGATGGGAATGCAAAATGATAAAACCATTTCGCAAAATTAAATTTCTTAAAATGTTAAAAATCACTTATCATATGACCCCGCAGTTCCACTCTTAGATATTTGCCTTAGAGAAATAAAAACATATGTCCGTGGAAAGCTTATACATGAAGGCTCATGGTATTATTATTTCATAAAAGTCCCAAACTGGACATAATCCAAATAACTATTTAAAAAGAAAAAAAAGAGAGAGAGAAAGAAAATGGTCATATACAAGGGAATAGTGACAACTGAAAGGAACCAAGTACTGATAGAATAACACAGATGAATCTCAAAAGCATCCTTCTAAGTGAAAGAAGCCGAAAATGAAGTATCATACACTGTTCCATATGATCCCATCTACATGAAATTCTAGAAAAGGCAAAATGATAGTGGCAACAAGCACACCAGTGGTTTCCTGGGGCAGGGGGTAGGGAGAGGAATGCAAAGGGGCATGAAGAAAATTTGGGGGTTATGGAAGTCTTCCCAAACGTAATCATGGTGGTGGCTGCCTGACTATACATTTACTAAAATTCATTCACAGTTAAAATTGGTGAAATTTACTATACATAAGTTATATTTAAATAAAGCTGTAAAAACTGTTAATTCAGAATAAATGCTCAGAGCTTAGAAAAAGCAGCACATTTTATAAAGCAATGTTTTGGCAGTTACAGAGGACAAGGGAGAAGTTGGTAAGCAATAGAATTTCTGAGGTTCATCCAGGGAAAACTTCTACTCGTCATGGCACCCCAACAATCCTAGGCAATAGAGCGCCCAGCTTGGGACACCGCGTGGGAGCACAGGCAGAAATGTCAGGCACCAGAAATAGGTTTCTTATCACACACACACCCCCCACCCCCACCCCGCAGCAATCTCCATCAGAGGCTACAGGCTGTGGCTTTGCTGCCTTATCTGGCTAGATAAGCCCTTAAGGGTTTCTCCTCAGCCGCTCCCTGGAGACCTGGAGGTGAGAGGGTGGGAAGTGTGGGGCAGCCCAGCCTTCCTGGTCTGGGTTTGACTCCCTGACACGGGATGTGTCCTCTCAACTGTGGAACTTCTGTAGCTCTCCAGCCACTCCTAGTGTTTCCTCTTGGAACATCATGTTTCTAGTCTCCTCTGAGGGCTCCCTCATGCATGCTCTACCTGGGATTTGATGTTTCCTGTGGTGCTGATTTCTTGAGGGCCTCAAGTTGAGCATGCAGTAGAGAGCTGAGGTTTTAGAGTATAATTAACACAAGGCTTCTCTGAGAAGACCCTCCAAACTTGAGCTCTCCTCCTCCTCAATCCCTCAACCCAGCTCTGTGCTCCACCACCTTTCTCTTCCCTTTCGGTATGTGATCAGCTGCCATCCCTCCCAGAAACAGTCGGTGAAGAACATGATTTCTCCCAAAAACTCTCTCTGTCTGAACAAGCATCTTGGAAACTTGCCCGTTGCTTCCTCCCACATACATAGATCCATAATTTCACAAATTATTAGGATCCAAAAAGAATTTACAGCAAGTCTAGAGCACTGTTTGCCAAAATGTCTTCCTCAGAACTGAGAGGTCTTAATAGGCATTCAGTGGAAAATGGATTCCATGATCAAATATATTTAGGAAATGCCAATTAAATGGGTTTTTATATACTGTACACTACACAAAGTCTCAATATGGTCACTTTAAAAAAAAATTTTTTTTTTAAAGATTTTATTTATTTGGGGGCACCTGGGTGGCTCAGTCGTTAAGCATCTGCCTTCGGCTCAGGTCATGATCCCAGGGTCCTGGGATCGAGCCCGGCATCGGGCTCCCTGCTCAGCGGGAAGCCTGCTTCTTCCTCTCCCACTCTGCCTGCTTGTGTTCCCTCTCTCACTGTCTCTTTCTGTCAAATAAATAAATAAAATCTTAAAAAAAAAAGATTTTATTTATTTGACAGAGAGAGACACAGCGAGAGAGGGAACACAGGCAGGCAGAGTGGGAGAGGAGAAGCAGGCTTCCCGCGGAGCAGAGAGCCCGATGCCGGGCTCGATCCCAGGACCCTGGGATCATGACCTGAGCCGAAGGCAGACGCTTAACGACTGAGCCACCCAGGTGCCCCAATATGGTCACTTTGATCATGAGCTTTATGACATGGGGCAGGGAATTGCAATAAGCAGTGTTTGATCAGAGAAACATTTTCTTCTCTCAGACTGTACAGCAGCGCTGTCAAATAGAAATATCCTGCAAGCCAGATCTGTAATTAAATATATAATTTTAAGGTTTCGGGTAGCCATGTTTTTAAAAGTAAAAAGAAATATGTAGGCCTAATTTTTAATATAAATTTTTAATATGTCTATCATTTTTTAGAGATGTTTTAGATTCACAGCAAAATTGAGGGGAAAGTGCTGAGAATTCCCATGTGCCCCTCCACCTGCAACACCCACAGCCTCCCGTCCTTTCCTAATTTTAATATTTTATTTAACCCAGTATAGAAAACTATTATTATTTCAACATTAATCAATGAAGTTGTACAGCCCTGGAAGTTTGAGGTGACTTTCCTGAGTTACAGACCCAATTAGCGTCAGAAATGAGACCAGCACACAGGTTTCCTGACCCTCAAAGGATAGTTCTTTCCATGACACCATGACTCAAAACCAAATCTTTTCCTTTTAGGATGGAGAATTCCAAGTTCCCCGTTTGCCCTTGAGGAGAATACTCTTCTACTCCCTCTGAATTGAATTAGGATGGGTCTTTGTCTAGTGGCAGAGAGCGCCTGCATTTACCTGACTCTCCACAGTCTTTCAGTCTACTGTGTGCTTCTCGGCATCTCCATACTGTCTTTGCTTCATAGGATTTGCAGCGTCCCTTCTTATTCACATCAGGGGCTCTTTCAGGCCACTGTGCACTAGGATCTCTTACCAGGAGATTGTTGTGATGGCTCCCGGCCACTGGGGCCCTGGATTGAGGAGGATGAGAGGAATCTTCCATTCATCATCCAGTCAACAAATACTTAACTAACACCTACCATGTGCCGGGCTCTGTTCTTGGTGCTGGGGATGCACCAGTGAACACACCAAGTCCTTGGCCTCTGGAGTTTTAGATTCTAGTGGCAGGAAACAGACAAAACACAGATAGGTAAATATATGGCGTGTCAGATGGGAATAAGTGTTACTAAGAGAAGATAAAACAAATAAGGAGAAAGGGGAGTAAGGAATGGAGGTAGGTTGGAAAGTGAAGGATTCTTTTATTCTCTAAGTGTGGTGCTTATTGATGGAAAGGGGAAATTGATTTAGGGAAAATAACCTTCTTAGCCTATATTTTTAATGTGTGTTTAAATACCTTTAACACCTTTGTGAACATGGAGATCCTCTTAAGTAAATACTGAGAAAATTTCTTTTTTTTTTTAAATTTTATTATTTGTCAGAGAGAGAGAGAGAGAAAGAGAGCGTGAGCGAGCACAAGCAGGGGCAGTGGCAGGCAGAGGGAGAAGCGGGCTCCCCTCTGAGCAGGGAGCCCGCCTGATGCGGGACTCGATCCCAGGACTCTGGGATCATGACCTGAGCCGAAGGCAGACGCTCAACCAACTGAGCGACCCAAGCATCCCAAGCCTGAGAAAATTTCTTAACAACTAAAACACATGCTATTCACCAGGCACTGTGCTGAGCACATGGCATGCATTTAGCAGTTTAATGAGAAACCGACGGTCTCTCCTTAGTATTCATCATCCAAATCTCTGTAGTTGAAAGATGTCAGGAAGACAGAAACTGTCATAATGAGCTGCCCCTTATTAAAATCAGTCTCCATTCAAATACCCCTTCCTGTTTGACTCTAGCATCTATCTGGCCGTGGATCAGTCCCCTTTGTGGCTCATAACCTCATGGCTTGTTAGATATTTACAATGAAAACTGTATAATGAAACCGTAAAGCAGATGCATTGCAAAAGGCCAAAGCACAATTTGCCAAACATTTAGGATTTCATGAAGTTGAGGAAAGTGATGCAGAAGTTACTAGAAGGAGTTGCAAAGTGGTTGGCAAATGCAGATTCAGATGATGTAAACTGTTGAAGAAAACAGTGACTGGGATAATGACAAGTGCTTCCGAAGGGAGCAGGGGAAGCCGCTGCAAACCGATTACACTCAGAGGTGTTTTGCAGAGTGCATCTCCGGATAATGTTCCTTTGAAGTCAAATAGGAAATGAAGGATATTGGATAGTGCTACCATACAGTTTTGTTGGAAAAATTTAGCAAAAACCTCCTAAGTGATTTATTTGCTGGTTTTTTTATCCCCCTGAGAATAACAGTACAGTTAAAACTTTAAATTTCAGTAAATGTAAGACAGTTTTATAATTTGTATAATTTGTAGTTCATTTTCCAGGAAAATGCTCCCAAACACCTGTTTTTTTCAATGACATGTTGGTGCATTCATTTTAAGTGACCTTTTCTAGATGCCGCTTACCCTGGAATGACAAGAACACCCTGTAGATTCTAGTAGTGTCTATACTAACTGAGATATGAAGCATTTAAGTCATTTGCTCAAGGTCACGTAGCAGGTAAGAGAGGCTGCTGGAAAACCAAGCTGAATCAGACCACCCCTCCACTACACAACACCGCCTCCTAGAGGGGGTCACACTGATTCAGCTTCTTCTTGACAAAAAAACCTAAAAGCCTTGCATAAAAAGCTGTTTAGTACCCATTTCTTGTGGACCTCACAGGTGGGAGTGATGCTACATGGAATATTCTGCCTCAAGGTGGTTTCGAGCAGTAAATGAGCACATTGTTTATTGTCTCGCCATCATCATTTACACAGTCTAAAAGGTTTGAAGTCTGAACCGCCTAACTGCCAGTTAAAGTCTATTATCTTTGTGTTCGCTTAACCTCTGCAGGACATATCAGGGAAGTTAAACATATCTGTTATAAGTGTTGGGTATCTAATTGCCTTACCTTATAGCTCAGCCAAAAGGCAGACACTAAATAAAGAAAACCTCCCGCCTCACAAAAACATACTGCCTTTGTACATCTTTCAAGCAGAGGAAAGATAATGGCCATGTATGATTTTAGGCAAGACTGCTGATTTGCAGTCTCTTCAGGAAATTGTAGTGTTTCCCAGGACAATATTCCTAGTCAAAATAAATTAAACCTGAAGGCAAAATGATGACCACAGTCAAAGTTAATGACACAGTGTGCTGGGATGGAAACAACTGGAGGAAAAATAAATTATCAGTGCAGACCGTGGACCCTGTAATCCCCTCTTTATTCTCTGATCCTTGGTCACCAGTGGGATGGGAGAAAATAAAGTTTTCTCTTTAAGTGCTGCGTAGATAGGGCAGAAAAGCCCTTCACTATGATGAAATGGAGTTGAGGATACAAGGAGTTCTGCTTTAGAACAAGACGGGCTCCTCAACTCACCCATTTCAACTTTTGAAGACAGCGAGGCAATCCTGGATCCAGAAAGTGGCTGGTGTATTGCTCTCAGTGACCACGGCTACACCAGCTCGACAGAGGAGACGGAGGGAGAGTAAGGCTCCTCCTTATTAGATGGGGGGTTGTCCAGATTAGTAGACCACCAGCAACTGCACTTCTGTGTATACACCTACAAGAACTCAAAGCTGGAAATTGAAGAGATATATGCACACCCATGTTCGCAGCAACACTGTTCACAATAGCCAAACATGGGAACAGTGGAAGTGCACAATGACAGATGGACGGATGAGCAAAATACAGCCTTTACACAGAATGGAATGCTATGCAGCCTTAAAAAGGAAGGAGATCCCTACTCATGCAACAACATGGATGAAACTTGAGGACATTGTGCTGAGGGAAATAAGCCAGTCACAAAAGGACAAAGATTGCATGATTCCGCTCATCTGAGATACTTAGACTAGTCACATTCATAGAGACAGAAAGTAGCACAGTGGTCGCCAGGGGCAGGGGGCGAGGAGAGGGAGTGGGGAAGTCATGTTTGATTGGGCTGGGGTTTCAGTTTGGGAGGATGAAAAAGGTTCTGGAATCGGAGGATGGGATGCTAGCACAAAAATGTAAATGTACTTAAAAGTGTAAGTGTACTTAATGTCACTGAATTATATGCTTAAAATGCTTAAAATGCTAAGTTTATGCTATGAAAATGTATACATAGAGAATGGTGAGGGTGGTGGAGGGGATGAGAAGGAGTGGAGAAACACAGCTCTAACTAAGATTCTCCAACCATGTTACCGTGTGAAAATCATTTAAAAGTAACCCATCACTTAAAAGGAAAGGGAAGCCTTGCCAGGTGATCATGTACTATTTTTTTTTTTTTAAGATTTTATTTATTTGAGAGAGAGAATGAGAGACAGAGAGCACGAGAGGGAGGAGGGTCAGAGGACGAAGCAGACTCCCCGCCGAGCAGGGAGCCTGATGTGGGACTCGATCCCGGGACTCCAGGATCATGACCTGAGCTGAAGGCAGTCGCTTAACCAACTGAGCCACCCAGGTGCCCCGATCATGTACTATTTTATCGAGGACTTCCTAACTGCCAAAGCTTACAGTAATGGCTTTACGTGCCTCAACTCGTGTATTCTTCACAATGACCCCAAGGGACTGGATACTACTATTTTACCCTTTTAAATTTTTACCCTTTTAAAATAAAATGAACTGCCTACCTAAGCCATGGGGCTGGCAAGTACCAGCAGTACTAGAATTTGAAACCAGGATGCCTGTTGAGCCCAGTGCTTCTCAAACATTAGTGTGCGTCAGAATCTCCTGGAGAGCTTGTTGAGATTGTGGGGCTCTGTCAGAGTTTCTGATACACTAGATCTGGAGTGGGGCCCAGGGATGTGTACTTCTAACAAGTTCCCAGATGATGTTCCTGTTGCTGTTGGGTACCAGGCTTTGAGAATCAGTGGAGTATCCCATGTTCTTAGCCACTACAAGGTAATAGTAGAAGGACTTGCTCTAAGAAGAGCCTGGGGGAATGACACAAGGTACGTAGATGCATTGAAAGAAGCTACAGCAGGTGCGTGGTGAGGGGCGTGGTGTGGGAGATGAGCAGAGTTCCCTAACTTTCTCAGCTGTGCCTCCCTCTTTGCTATAACACAGGGGAAGCTGCTAACCTCCACAGCAATGACGAAGCTTAGAGGGGTTTTCCCTGGAAGGAATGGACAAAGACTGATAGAATTACATGATTCTCATCGGTCTCTTTCTCCGAGTCTATCCAAATATTCCACATCCTTCCAGCTCAAAATGAAATCTCATCTAAGGTTGATCTCTTGGTTCTCACAGCTCAGGTTGTTTTTAGACTCAGTGTTACACAGATTAGAGATTATTAATCTTTAATTGATATGTGCTTTTGTCTTTCTTCAGTTAGTTTAAAAGATTTTAGAGGTCAAGGATAGTGACTTATATTCATCTAGGACTTCCAATGTGGCTAGAAGAATCTTAGACTAGCTGTACAATCAATGATTATTGGGGAAAAAATGATCAATGAGTTAGGGACTACCATTACATCAATATTAATAAAACCAAGAGTGGGCACCTGGGTGGCTTAGTCGGTTAAGTGTCCGACGCTTGATCTTGGCTCAGGTTTTGATCTCACGGTCATGAGTTCCAGCACCGTGTTGGGCTCCATGCTGAGGGTGGAGTCTACTTAAAAAAAAATAAAGTAAAATAATTTAAAAAACAAGAGGAAGCACATAATGAAAATACTACAGAGTACTAAATGTTGGTTAGGTGCTGGCAGTTCTGTAGCTAGGCCAAATGACGACTTTGAAGGGAAATGGAGGCACCTCTGGCTCAAGACAGCTTACTGGCACCTGTACAAATCTAAGAAGCCTACAAGGGGATAGTGCAGCCTCGAGTTTTGCAATGAACACCTTGCATAACTCTTAAGAGGTGGCCCTGTGTATTGGATGGATCCCACAGGTTCACTGCTCCCTTCCAAGGCAGGTGATGGCCTCAGTAAGTCCCAACACTAACTGCTTTCCCATTATATGTGGTGCATGTTTCTATAGCTGCACTTATACAATATTCTATAGTTTCCTAATCCCTGGTCTTTCTCCCACATTGGATTTATTAGTGAGTGCCCTGAGGGTAAGCACTATGGCTCACCTCTGTATCCCTAGGGTCCAGGGATGTATACTGCATGCAGTAGGCCCTCAAAACAAATGTTTGTTTGAATGAAGTAATAAGCGAATGAAACAAAATGGTCATTGTCAGGTTGTTTGAAGCTCCAGATATGATGATATACAATAAAATGCTTTGAAGTTTACTTTGAAATTGCTTAGAGAAGAGCAAGACAATAGGCAAGTTCAAGGAGAGAAGGTTAATGGTCATCCAAACTTTGGCAGTTTACCTTTGCAGAGTCCTACAGTGATTTTTCTTAGCATTCCCACCAGCGATCAGGAATGGCAGATGGATCGTTTCCTGCTTCTCTTACACAGGAGAAATTGCTCTTGTTCCAATTATATAAATTCCCCATTTGGGGGGGTATTACTTTTCCTTGGTGATTTTGTCAGATCAGGACAGCCTGTTTCCCTAAATAATTGTGATGTTCATGTTGAAGGCTGTTATCTGAGAAACTATTATGGAAATGAAACAAAACTCGTTGAGTGCCTTACTCTCTTGAACATACTTCTTCATTTGACCTCCTAAAAATACCTACTTTCCACTTGGCCTTTGTGTTAGTCATCAGTGGTGATCACCAGGTCTTGCTGGTGTCCCATCCTTCCTTACCAGCACAGGCAAGGTTATATTTCCTTGTTCCCTTTTGAAGTGAGGTGGGCTGTGTGACCTGCTTTGGCCACATGTGTCACTTCCTGCAGAAGGTTTACAGCTGGTGTGTCATTTCCTACTTTATCCTCCCCCGTTGCCGCTGGGGGTGGGTCAAACTGAAGCCTCCATTAGCCCCAGGTCTCTGAGTAATTTCTATGAGTAATATATTCACATTTATTATTAAGAAGAAGTCAGAATGATCAAAGGAAATGTTTCTTTGAAGTGCCTGAGTGAAATAACTGGCTAGATGTGTACATTTCAATGTCCCCCCTTTTCTCCGAAGACCTTACTACATAGTGCATCATGATCTGCGTGAGCATGAGAGGCTTCAAAGGCCTCTGCTGGGCCAGCATCCTTCCCAGTGTAAACACAAGTCCACTCGGTCTTTGATTAGTGCCCTTCACACCCATCAGTCCCTGTCATTGTTGGGGACCCTAGACACCCAGAATTACAAGCTTTGCTCAAAGGAAGGCATTTATTCCTCAGTCCAAAGAGTTATCTGAAAGACTGTCTCTGTTCCCTAGTCCTTCCTAGCTAGGTCACCCTACATCCTTTGCCTCTCGTTTGTTCTTGATCATCCTGCATTAGCTTCCTGCACAGACATCGGCCGCTGTCCTTTATTTGCTCATATGCAGAGCTGGGCTGTGACGAATACTCCTAAAATACAGGTGACTGGCTAACCATTGGACTTTGTGGCTGTTGATCTTGCTTTGTCTCCTTGGGCTTGAAGCCAGGGCTGACCTTGGTCGAAGTACTAAGTAGGTTAACTTTGTTCTCAGGCCCGCACATCTCTCTTTGCTCCTGGGCGACAGCACTGCATTAGACTACTGGGGATTGAATCTCATACTACACTAACTAGCTGTGTGACCTTGAACAGATGACCTAAAAACTGTAAACATCAGTATCCTAATGTTTGTTTGTGTTTTTTGTTTATTTTTTTTTTAAGATTTTATTCATTCATTTGACACAGATAGAGAGGGAACACAAGCAAGGGGAGTGGGAGAGGGAGAAGCAGGCTTCCTGCGGGGCAGGCAGCCTGATGTGGGGCTCGATCCCAGGACCCTGGGATCGTGACCTGAGCTGAAGGCAGATGCTTAACCAACTGAGCCACCCAGGCGCCCCTGTATCCTCATGTTTTAAGTGCTGGTACTAGTCTCAATCTCAAGAGCTGGTTGTGAAGGTAAATAACATGATACATATAAATGCTTGACACATTGTTATCTCTTGATATATTTTAACTTTATTAGTATTAGTGTTAGTGAGTGAGTCTGTCAGTATGGGCATGAGCATGAGTAAGGAGTAAATGACTGACGAGGCCTGGCTGTGCACCTCTTGGGCTGTGAGAAGCCTGGAGCGTAGGAGGCTGGTGTGCACCTCAACATGCTCTGTTTTCTCTACACAATGACGTATGTAGAATCACTCTTGTGAAGTCGTGAACACTTCATTTCTTTGTGAAAACAAAGTTTTAAAAAGGATATCAGGGGCGCCTGGGTGGCTCAGTCAGTTAAGCATCTGCCTTTGGCTCAGGTCATGATCCCAGGGTCCTGGGATCGAGTCTCCCCGCTGAGCAGGGAGCCTGCTTCTCCCTCTGCCCCTCGCCCCTGCTCGTGCTCTCTTTCTCTCATAAATAAGTAAATAAAATCTTTTTAAAAAATAAATAAAAAAATAAAAAGAATATCAGCTGGTGCCCATGATGCAAAGAAAAGTTATGAGCTCTGAGAAAGTGATGGCTCTTAGCCAGAAAGTCATCAGAAATGTGGGATAAATATAAAGGGGAACTTTAAGCTGGGCAGTACTCAAGACTGGTGATGTGAATGATCTACCACACACATTCCATGGAAAACATGGTTTGTGAAACTGTTTTAGAAAGTACACCAGCGGGACACCTGGATGGCTCAGTAGATTAAGCATCCCACTCTTGATCCCAACTCAGGTCTTGACCTCAGGGTATGTTTTGGGCTCCATGTTGGGTGTGAAGCCTATTTAAAAAAAAGAAAGTACTCTAGCTAGCATGAAAATTGCTGATCAGGTGAAACATACAACTGTAGTGAAAGTTGGAAACACAAAAGGGGTATGAGACAGTATTCCAGAAGTCCAAGTCTTGGTGGATGTACAGTACAGGGGAAGGGACGGGCCAGTCTGAACATCCCATGTTCATAGACCAAGGGAGCAGTGTGAGGGGTCAGGTACATCCCTGTCCAAAGTCTCAAGAGTCAGCTTTAGTTTTTTGGCTTGCATCTGCCGCTGCATTGGCCAGTGGGCCAAGAGTTCAGTATTCATTGCTCTGCCCTCTCCAAAACTAGCCCTGTGCCTGGCACATGGTAAGTGTTGAGTCAGTGCTCAGTGAGTGAGTAATTAAGTGAATCCATCTGGTCAGCCAGGTTGCGAGGACTAAGCAGGACTAGCAGATAGGAAGCTTGTGATAGAACAATCAACTATGACCACAGTTTCTGCCCAGGTACAGTGTGGATGGAGGCATCTGGAGTGAGGCCAGCCCCTCCCGAGGCATTCCAGTTGTGAAGTTTAGACATCTGCAGGGACCTTGTATCCAGCTTTGCAAAAGCTTACTGGGTCCATTGATGAAGATGGAGAAGGGCTAGAGACACCTGGCACAGCTCCCCCCCACCCCCCGCCCCAGGAGGTTAGAGGACAGCCACAGCTTTGTGTGAAGCATGGAGGCAAACTGGTGCCAAACCCTCTCAGGCCTCAGAAGGACACCCCCCTCCCCCGCTGCCCCCCGCCTTGGGGGATTAAGTTCTCTGTATTTAGAACATGTTGTGCAAACTCTACCTCGTTTAAGGTCCCCAAGCCACTTAACCTGGATATGGGAGTGAACATTCTCTGAGCACCTCTCTTGGGCCAAGTGTTTTATCTACTTTACCTAATTTAATTCTCAGAGTAACCCAAAGGTTGGTACCATTATTCGCATTTTTAAAGATGGGGACCGAGGTTTAGGAGGGTTAGCCAACTACTCAACCGTAGGTCAGGGATTTGAATCCATGGCTGTATGGTTGCAAAGTCTCATGCCATCAACCACCAAAAAAATGTCCTAAGTTCATTTGATTTTTGGGTGAGGATAGGTGAGTATATGTGTAAACATAAAATATCTTCCCTCATTCCATGGTTTCCCTACAAATGCTGCTTCCATTACTCCCTAGCTATACCCTTAAATTTCTAAGGCTGGGGGACTGAGGCAGACAAGCTTTAAGGTGGCCCCCATGATCCTCCTGGGGTTCACGCCCTCATAAAACTCCTTCCCCTTGAATGTAGGCAGGACCTGTGACTTGGACCTAACCAAGGGAATATGGCAAAGATTATGTTAGGTTATATAAGATGCCATCTTGCCATTAGACTCACACTAGAGTCTCTCTTTCTCTCTGTTGCTGACTTTGAAGGAGCAAGTTGCTACGGTTCCTACCATGGCAAGGAAGTCAATTCAACAGCTCAAGGGAGTTCAGAGACAGATCTTTCTCCATTTAAGCCTCTGATGAGACCCCAGCTCTGGCCAACACCTTGACAGCAACGTTGTGGGACCCTGACCCACAGGAACTGTGAGATAATGTGTGTTGTTTTAAGTTTGTGGTAATCTGATACACGGCATAGAAAACTAATACAGAGATCATTGCTTGGAGAGAAAAAACCCCCTGCTATTTGATAATTAAGCAGACATGTACATAGGGTCCAGAGGATGGTGCAAAGCCATTTTCAGGCTTTTCCCATTGGAAATCAGTCCAGAATAATCCTCCTCCTCGGTGAGCGGTGGGGGTGGGGGTGGGGGTGGGAGGGCAACTTTCTCTCTCTTCTCCCTCCCTTTGTTCTCCAGCTGGCCTTCTCCCTCTCAGTGGTCTCTGGACTCCTAGCTTCCAAGCCCTCGAGCCCTCAGTGGAGCTGGGCCGTGCAGGGAGGGCTCAAGTCTCTGCTCTTCTGCCCATTGGAGGCTCAAAAGGGAAATGGGCTCACCTGATGGCCTCAGCGTGAAGCAGCTACAAGATAAACGTCTTTCTCTTACAAGTATTAGTCACTTCTGTTGTGTATTTCTCTGCATTTCTATGCCAGGAGATTCTCTTTCTTTCCTCCATGTCACCAAAGACCCCTTTCTATTATTTTAGTTGGCATAAAACAGGAGTTGTTCACTCCCTCACTGCAGGAATGAGGGGAAGGAAGAAAATCCCATGAGACCTCACCTCTTATCAGAAGGAAAGGTTTTATATTACCGAGTGGAGGGAAACTACAGGTTAAAGGCTAAATTCCTTTGGTTATAATGTAATAATAAAGTTGTTTTATATATGTAAGGATCAAACAAAGCCTATGCTTAAACCAATTGCATGTGCAAATACAGTCACCGTCCCTCTTGCTGTGACATGTTTGTGCTGGCTGAAGCCCGAAGCATTTTAAGACCGACACGCACAGGGGTTTGGGTGGAGAGCTGATCCTGAGCAGAGAGGGCAGGTGACCTACTGACTGCACACAAATTCCCTCCCTGCAAGCAAAACAATTGTGCCCCCGTCATTCGTCATCCCGCTCGGTTGAGGGGTGCTGACAGAGTGTGTGTTTAGCCTGCTTTGTTGCAAGGAGGAAAGGGAGGGTTGCTCTGTCCTGGGTAAGGAGGCAAAGGTGGCATTCCTGTATTTTTGTTGGATCCCTTTGCCTGAACAACCTCACCTGTCAAAACATAATGAAAAATGGAACTGAACAAAGGAGGAAGAGGCAAGAACCATTGAGAAGATGGACTGAACCAGCCAGGTCCTTAAAACACAGTCTGGT
>NW_023270739.1:23982979-24016674 GCF_011800145.1 Mirounga leonina
TTTCTTTCTTTCTTTCTTTCTTTCTTTCTTTCTTTCTTTCTTTCTTTTTCTTTCTTTCTTTCTTCTTTCTTCCTTCCTTCCTTCCTTCCTTTCTTTCTTTCTTTCTTCTTTCCCCTTCCTTCCTTCCTTTTCTTTTCTTCTTTTTTTCTTTCTTCCTTCCTTCCTTTTCTTTCTTTCTTTCTTCTTTCCTTTTCCTTTCTTCCTTCCTTTTTCTTTCTTTCTCTTTCTTTCTTTCTTTCTTTCTTTCTTTCTTTCTTTCTTTCTTTCTTTCTTTCTTTCTTTCTTTCTTTCTTTCCTCTTCCTTCCTTCTTTCCTTCCTTTTTCTTTCTTCCTTCCTTTCTTATTTCCCCATGCCCCTTGAACCTTACAACTGAGAACCAGAAAAAGCATCCTCCTGGCTCTTCATTTCCCCCCTCCCTTCTAAAACTGCTCCCTCCCACCCCTTTCCTCCACCTTGCACCAATCATTTCCTTGATTTGTTCTTACTCCTGCTCATTCAAGGAATACTTGAGCCCTGGACCTATGCATTTCCTCTCCACACTACCCCTGCCATCACTCTGCGACTGTGGCTTTCACAGGTGACCCCTTCTACACCCTGACCTCCCAGTTCCTTAACCCTGCTACACCCCTCCACTCCAGCTCAGCTATGTTCACATCACCAGTAACTGCTTCCATCACTAGTAACTGCTTTCTTTCTGAAATCTCCAGTCACCACCTTCTTCCTAGTAATCAGCTGACTTGCTCTGTAGCTACACTTGGTTTACCTTATGGTTAGAATCTACCTTTTAAGGGGTGCCTGGGTGGTGTAGTTGGTTCAGCATCCGACTCTTGGTTTCAGCTCAGGTCTGATCTCAGGGTCTTGAGATCAAGCCTCTTGTTGGGCTCCATGCTCAGCACTGAGTCTGCTTGAGTTTCTCTCTCCCTCTTCCTCTGCCTGTCCCCACTGCGTGCTTTCTCTCTCTTTCTCACTGAAATAAATAATTCTTTAGAAAAAGAGAAGAAGAATCTAGCTTTTAAAAAGAATGATCTGTAAGCCTCCTTTCATCTTCATTTTCTTCGTTGTGTAGCTTAGAGTCCATATCCATTGATATCACTTCCTTAAAAATATTCTTGGCTCAGTGGATTTTTATAGTAAAAAATAAACTTTCACCTAAATCTCACATCTTATAAAAAATTAACTCAAAATGACTCATAGATTTAAATGTAAAACTATAAGACTTTCAGAAGATGACATAGGAGAAAGTCTTCAGGACATAGGTCTTGGCGAAGAGTTCTTAGATATGACACCAAAAGTGTAACCCATAAAAGAAAAAAACTGAAAAATGGGACTTCATCAAAATAAAAATTTCATCACTATTGATGAAAAGACAAGCAAAAGACTGGGAGAAATATTTGCAAATCACATTTCTGACAGAGGGTCAGTATCTAGAATATATAAAGAACTCTCAAATTTAACTTCAAAAAAATTCTAATTTTAAAACTGGCAAAAAATGTGCAGAGACTTCTCACCAGAGAGGATTTATGGATCGCAAATAAGCACTTGAAAATATGATCAATATCATTAGCCATTAAGGGAAATGCAAATTCAGAATATCAATATATACATATTAGAACAGTTAAAATAGTGACAACATACTGAGATAAATAAATGAATGAATACATTTATAAATGGAAGAGAAAAGATACATCTTTCATGCAGAATTCCAAATAACTTATATTTGGTACTGCTCCATCTGGGTGCGTATCTCTCCACCTAAGTATGGGCTACATAGGGTGACTTCCTTTGGAAAGAGCACAATTTGGATAGAGAGGAAAAAGAATAACTTTACAATGGAGAAATCTAACAAACACAAGTTCAGCCTGGTGATCAAGGTCAATATCAACAGTGATAAAATTATGTTGATAGTATGTACCTTTGATAGGATGTAATGAGAAAAGCCCTTTACCTGTGTGCTCTTCCTACTGAAACTCTATAACCCCAGTCCCAGTATGAGAAAAACATCAGAAAACATCAAGAAATCAGGTAAATGTTGAATAGAGACTTGAACCCTAAAGCCAGAGCTTTTTCTGCTATATATAACTTACAAATGCAAGGGAGATTTCTGATGGATGCGAATTCAACCTACAACCACACTGACCCCTTGGGCTGTTTTGGGCCAGGTGGCATTTAGAGATTCAAAGACTAAATGGCCCACAGCAGCACTTCCCAATACTGGTCAGGGACAAAGTTTTTACTTGTCCTTAGAACCCCTATTGTAGAAATGTCCATCTTCCCTCCATAAGGCAGGGAGGGCCATAATGGTTCTGTCCTAAAATGAGCAATGAGTGGGGAGCACCCTCAGTTTACTTCCTATGGGCCCCTAGCCTTTCTACCTGCCCATTGTGGGCAAAGTGGAAGAAAGGACTTGGGAACATGGGGGCTCTTGTTCCTTAGCATCTTGTTCCTTAGCATTTGCCTAGACTATTTCAAATTAATCACAACAGTAGTTAGACGGATATTTTCATTTTTGCTCATTTCAAAGTGAAAGAGAATTTTTTGATAGTGACAGTGATAAAAATGAAACAGCAAAAGAAGCTGCATATTATAGCCCATCTTCATGAGTTCAATCACATACACATGTATCAAATACATACAGCGCTACCAAATTAAAAGAAAACTTGTACCAAGGAAATATAATATATATTGTATCATAAAATACAATTTAATGTTAAAAAAATACAATTTAATGTTGTAAATGTTGCTGTATTTTTTTAAACTGTTGCTGTATTTATATAAAATTATAAATGTATCCTTTTAAAATTATCTCTGATTAACAAATAGTGTTTCTTGGGAAGAGCTGTCTTTTGTTCTGAAACTATGAACTTCCTACATTTTTGGTGTTGAAAAATCCTTTCCTTTCTGAAATGTTGGTAGCTTTCTGTTATTGTTGTTGTTGGCAAAATGAACAGTTTGGCAACTCCACATTAGTTAGCTCTCTCAATTGCTCTGGAAGTTTTACTGTCCTAAAAAATTTAAGTCTGGGAACCACTAACCTAAGAATGCTCTCATTCTGAAATATAAGGGGATTAAATAGACAAAATTAAGAGGCATTCTGAGTAAGTTAAGAACTCAGAACATTTGGCTGGTTTCATTAGTTTGTGTTTCACATTATCCATTATGCAAAATTTCCCTTTCTTCTACCACAAGGGTAGGTTAATTTATAAATACCAATGGTGGAAATGGGCATATAGTCTAGCTATATAATATCCTATATCACAATTCTTTAGAATATATGTTTTTCACTCATTGCAATATTATAAAGGTTTTGTTGTAGTTGTTTTCATTTGTTGTGTGTGTGTTTGCTTTGATATTTTTGCTTCTGTCAGCTAAATCCTATGGATCGTGAAGATTGCAAATGGACCCTGTGATGATTGGAGTGGTTTCTTATGTGTGTATCAAAGAAACTAAGTTGATGAAAAAGATGAAAATGTGCTTCTGAGGTTAGTCATTTTTGCCTTCTACACTGAGCAGTCCCCTGAAATTGAAAATAATTTCCTCATGAATTTTGTATCCTATTTGGGCCATTTTGAGCATGGGTATAGTTCTGCTCTGCCCAGCTGCTCAAAGACTTTCTAAGGATGTAAAAATGAGGCACTGATTGGATTTTCCCTTCATTTCAGTCCATGCCCCAATTCAAATGCATCACATTTTGCCTCATTAGCAAGCAGATCCCTTTACTCCATTCCATCCCATCTCCATTTCAATGAGCTGTAGAAGGAAAACACAATTTCCGTGACACCTGTAGTTTCAGAATGAGACCATTTGCAGAGGCTGACTGTTTCACCCACAGGAGGTAGTTTTACATCAATCTGTGTTAACAGTGAAATTGGAAGAGGTAATTTGTGAATGTTTCCTTGCTCAGCCTGAAGACCGAAATGTGCAGTGTTGTGCCCTATATTTTTTGAAAAGTCATTCCCCTTTGGATTACTTGGGTGTTCCAAAAGTTACTTGTACTACAGTTTTTCTTGTTAATATTTAGAAACAATTTGATTATGGCAACTGAGATACAATATGTTGCAGTTATCACAACTGGATTACAATTTGATTTTTTTTTTTTTTTTTTTTTTTGCAAATAAGTAGATAAAAAGATGTCAGGTCTTACTTTTGGGTAGGTCCTTATATCAAGTAAACAGCACATTTTCTATAGGTGTCAACCTCTTCCAATTATTGACATATCCGGTGGAGGTTTCTTTGTAGAAGATAATGACTTAGGAAATACAGAAATACTGGTGAAGTCAGAGAAGAGCAGAAAAGAAGCCTGAGATCTCCATAACGATGAATACATGCAAATATAGCCTCAAGAACATTTGGAGAAGGAAGATGGAGTTTGGAGATAGGAAAGAAATTTGTAGACACCAAAATTCCCAAACATTTTGATTTAAAACTATGCATATGGATCAAGTTCTCGCTAAAGAATAGAAAAGGTTAACATTTTCTAGCAGGAAAGAACCCTTCACAGATTCACAGATTATACTTTTATTTATTCTTCCATTTGAAGGATACACATTTGTTAGCTTAAGTAAGATCTCCTGCCTTACACTGTTTCACTGTGGAAAAAACAATATTGACCAAGCCTCTGATCCTGCCTGACGTGAAACTGATACACACTTGGAATCATGGAATTTTTCAGCTGGAAAGTACCTTTGGATGAGATTTAAAGGCACTAAATAACTTGTGACCTTCACACCAGTTATCATTTACAAGAAGTAATGATAAACATCATAAAGAGAGAAAGTTTAAGAAATTATATTGGGCAATAGCACAAGTGGGGTCCTAGTTAATGCACTTGCGAATTCTCTTTTCTACTATTTGCGTGGAAGTCTAAGCTTTTTCAACTGGGCAGCACTTTGAAAATGACAGTCTCGGGATGCCGCCAGGGTGGCTCAGTCGATTAAGCTTCTGCCTTCGGCTTGGGTCCTGATCCCAGAGTCCTGGGATTGAGCCCCGCATCAGGCTCCTTGCTCAGCAGAGAGCCTGCTTCTCCCTCTGCCTTCTGCTCCCCCTGCTTGTGCTCTCTCTCTCTCTGACAAATAAATAAATAAGATCTTAAAAAATGTATATAAATATATGTTATATATATTTATATAAAATAAATAAATAAAGGAACTTAAATGGACTGTTTCGACACCCAGAGATACTGTACCATGGTGGTCAGGACCTTAGACCCTGGATGCCAGCTGTCTGGGTTTGGTTGCAAGATGAGAGAGGAATCACCATGCAAGTCTTTGTAAATCGTGTCAAAGATTTTTGTTTTTAATCCCAACAGCATTGGGAAATCATTTCAAACCAAGTACTTGAATCAGAAGGGTGTGTTCAAATTCATACTTGAAAAACATTTCTGAGTCGTACCTTTGTCCATTACTAGCTGTGTGATTTTGGACCAGTTATTTATCCTGCCTGTGCCCCGTGTTCGTCATCTGGACAACCACCCTCACTGTTTACTGTTAGGAGGATTAAATGAGATAATGCTTTTAAAGCGACCCAAACAAGGCCTGGAACACAGCAGGCACTCGTGGGTGATAAGCATATTCAGCTCTGCATTCTCCATATTATGACCCAGTGGTCCATGATATGTGGGGGGCGGGGGGGGAGGACAAAGGGGAACAGAAAGGTTGGTGATAAAAAAGAAAAAGTGGGAGGAGAGGAAGTGCAGAGTTCTCTAAATCTATTCAGAATTAGTGATAAGTGGGAGATATAGATGGAGAGACACTCTGGGTTTTGAAATTAGACTTCAGAGCAACTCACCTTTTTTTTTTTTTTTTACAGCCCTTTAAAATACTGAATCATCCATTAACAGCATCCTTTGCTCTTCAATGCTGATGAATTTTCTGCGGCTCTGCTTTGAATTGGGGTGTTTTCTTGGAATATCCAGTGTCCAGTTATTCTCTGAACTGCAAGAACAGTGATCATAGCAAACTCACCAATGGGCCCTTCCAGTTCAGCCTCTGCCCGTGTCTTCCATGTCATCTCATCACTCCTGGCCTTGTACTCCACGCTCTCACAGCAGCCCTGAGTGATCTGTAGTTTCTGTTCTTTCTATACACTGAGTACATCTAACCTGTGCTTTTGCTCTTTCCCAGCCCGCTTGCCCCTTCTGGCCCCTGTGACTGCCACTTTCCTCTGGCAGGAAGCCTTCTCTGATGCCTCAGACTGGGAGAGGTACCGCTTCCCTCCTCTCATGCCCCCACATGTCACCTTAGAGTTCCGGGGTCCTCCTGTTGGCTCTGAGCTCTTAGCATCCCCTGTGTTCTGTGCCTGGCTTATAGAAGGCTCTCCTTCTGCTGAGTGAACCCTTTGCTTCATGCGAACCAGTTTACCCTCAGTCCCTGGCTTATCATTCTCATGGAGGTCAGTTCCCTCCATTCTCAGAATTATTGCAGTTCTTGTTCTGTGTATTATGTGGCTCTGTGTCTTGCCTTTTATTTCACGATCTCTTAGGCCTGCTTCAAAAACCAAATCTCTGGGAGACAATACCTTATACATCTCTTTATCCTGTGAACTGTAATTTAATGTCCCACACATGGAGGTGCTGGATAAATAGTTGTCAGTGATGAAGATGCCAGTTTCTGTCTTCATGCTGGTTCCTGCCCTCCACCTCTACTCAGCCTGAAGGTCTTCTTCTCCCATGGATTCCTGTAGTATGTACCACTTCTATGTTTCTTTGGGACACGGAATCATTCACTTCGTTTACTTTTATTTGATTGCTCTATGTGTGCACATCTTGTATCTCATAAAGCTGTTGTTGTTGTTTTTTAACAAAATTGGGTCTCATCTTTTGTAACGCTTCCCTCCCCTACTAGGTAAAGTCTTCTTCCTTGTTAACCTCATCAGGATGAGGTGAGCAGGAAAGGAAATGATGTAAAAGCATGTGAAGGCCTTCTGCATACATGTTTTGGAGAATATGATATGTAGGTCTGGTTGGTTTGGGAGTAATAAGGAGAAAGAGAAACTAAAAGGGATTTTTATGGAACTATATATAAGTATTAGTTGCTTAAATAGTTGTATTCATTATCTTTTTTTAAAAAAAAGACTATTTATTTGAGAGAGAGAGTGTGAACAAGACAGAGAACAGGAGTGGTGTGGGGGTGGGGCTGGGGGAGAGGCAAAGGGAGAGGGAGAAGCAGACTCCCCACTGAATAGGGAGCCCGATGCGGGACTCGATCCCAGGACCCTGAGATCATGACCTGAGCTGAAGGCAGACACTTAACTGACTGAGCCACCCAGACGCCCCTGTATTCATTATCTTAATGACAATACTGAAAACACTTCAGAAAAGTGGAATGAAACTGGCAAAGATAGGAAAGAAAAAATACGAGTTGGCTAGTGAAGGCAGAGACATGTGGTGGGCAGAACTGGGCTTTGGCATGAAGCAATCTGGGTCTATTCCTGCTGCCCCATTCATGGTGGGACTTGGGCAAGTAATGTAATCATTTCAAACCTCAGTTCCTTTTCTTGTACAACAGGACAGAAAACCTAGCATATAGAATTATTACAGTGATTAAATCAGCTAATGCATGTAGAACACACACTTCAAGGCTTGGGACAAATTAGCTATTAAAGGTAATGATAAGGATACAAAGTAAGGGTAAGGATATGAAAGATAGAAGAGTAAGATAACCTTGATTGGTAATTAAGAAAGCAGGAGGACTTTCATGGAACCTAAGAAAGGGCACGAATGAAACTGGAGGCAATGGAGAAAAAAGGTGCATAAAATAGTGAAGAGCTACCCACAGAAGGAGCAAGCACCTGGGGGGTGAAAAATCAAGGGAAAGCAGATCAAGATTGGAAAAGTTAAAGACAGGGCTTGTTCAAAAGGGGTATATAGACAAAGGGAAGCTGTGATAATCTAGGGTATGGGAGGAGAATACCTGAAGTACCTGAACCACATTGCCACTCATTCAGAAAATATTGACAGTGCTTTGTCCTTTGTCAAAGAGCAGGGAAACCAGCTGATCCACCATGAGGTAATCAAACAGGGGCAGTGAGTCACGTTGCTATGGAGACTATTGCCCCAGAGGCAGAGAGACAGAGGAGATCTGAAAGGTTATTCAGTGTCACCTGGCTCCACCCTCTTACTTCAAATCTGTGTTCAGTGTATATATAATAAATATTTCTAGTCCAACAATTTTCTCATCAAGGCCCAAAGAACTACCATGTGGACAACCTCTCAAATTTTTCAAAGGTTATTATCATCTCTCCAAAAATCTATGGCACCACTCCCTTCCTGTCTTGGGTAATGGTGCTGATTGTCCTAAGCTCTAGACTAGAAAAGCTATCTCCCTCTATCTCTCCTTCACGGTCACGTTCTGGCATCCAATTAATTGTCTCTACAGTAACTCTTGGCATTCATCTTATTTTTCTCTCTCACATCCAGGTCCCCATTTATCCTGGAAAAGACTTCATTTTACAGAGGCTCAGAGTGGTCAAGTGACTCACCCAAAGTCACACAGGCAGTCAGGGAGTCAGTCAAATGAATAAGCCGAGCCTATGGGTTCAATCAGTTTTTGGTTTGGGTTTGATGTTTTTGTTGTTGTTAATGCCTGATGTTTGAGGTGCATAGAGATACCTGCACAGCAAAACTGAGTAAGCTTCAGGGTCTCCAAGGGCAAGCTCATGACTTTAACTTGTACCTCTCTGCAAATGACTGCCAGATGTAGCCTCCATCCTAAACCCTTTTCTAAACTTAGTTTCACATTTCCTGCCGGACATCTTCAATTGTATGTACTGCCAACACTTAAAACTCAATATACCTAAATGGAAACTCTTTGTTTTTCTCCTTTTTGCCCAAAAAGGCAGAGGGTAGTGATGAGTTAGGATCTTGATTTTAATCTCACCTTTGCCACTTACCTGAAGCCTCAGGCTCTTCAGTTGTAAAATGGAAATAACAATAGTACTTAAACTTAATAGAACCATTGGGAGAAGAGACGTAATCATCATATTTGACACTTAGCATAGAACCCACCATGCAGCAATCGCTCAACAATATTGCTAAATCTCTCAATGAGAAAGCTCAACATTATCTTCAACTCTTCTTTCTTGCTTCTCAAAGTCCTGATAACTAGCCACCCCCCACAGTATCACTTGCATTCAGCTACTCTTCTCTATTCTTACTGCCAAAGAGGACAGAACCTTGGCTGATACATGGATCTACAAGTAATCATACCTTGAGTGCCACAAAAATAACTTTCTCCCCCCCACCCTCACCCCCCATTTTCACCCTCCCTTCCTCTGGTTAGCACTGGAAGGACTCGGATTGCTTGGGTGGAAGTCATACGGATTGCATTTCATGGGAATAGCTCATCATGTAGCACAGTAATGACTCTGCACATGACTGAATGAGTCAGGTCAACTATTCTGCAAGAGTCTTCTCCTATTGCAGCACTGACATCCACATTTAATTTGTTGCCTTATTTAACATAATCTCCTGCTTTCAGCTCCAAATAAATAAAAAGGTACATTGCCAGTAAAAACAAGTTAGCCAAATGTGCTTTGCCCAACTCCTCATTATATGTCCATTGTTTTGTTATAGTTTATTTCTTTACAGGGAAGCTGCTGGTATCTAAGATGTAAGGCATTCAGAAAAGTGTTCAGACAATGGATTACTAGTCTCTAGAATCCCTTGACTCAGTTCTCCACAAATGTGCTGTTAGGGGAAATGCTCACAGATCAGCAACTATGTACTTCTGTCGGCAGCACAAACCTTGCTGATGTGCACAGTTCCAAACTGCAAGCAGTTTCCCCGTGGAAGCAATGAGAACAGAATCCCAGCACTAAACCGTTGGCAGGAAATTTTAGAGATAACTTAATCTGCCCCTTTGTTTTGGACATGATCCTGTGTTACACTATTTTGAATAGATACAAATCCATTCTCTTTTCTATCCCTGTCTTTGGAATTAGGGGGCAATTCCTTCTGTGTAGGAGCAGACAGTATGGTTCCCTAGTCAAGGGCCTTTGCCCGCTTTCTCCTGTCTCGGAAAGAACCAATTTGAAGGCGTTGCCTATCCTCTCTCTGTGTGTCAGGATTCAATTCTGATCAGTCTGAGTTTGCCAGTGATTGGTTTGTAAGGAGCCGGTGACCCAGTTCTATGCAATAAAATGTAATGAGATGTCAGCTAGAGGGAGTTTCTGGGAACGGTTTCTTTGCTCCTAGAAGGAGACTTAGAGGAAAAGTGGTAGTCCTTATTTCTGGCTGGGCATGATACTTCAGCTGTGGAAGCTCCCTTGCATATAGGGGGGTACCCAGCCAAGGACAAGTCCATATAGTGATGATGGCAGAAGAGAGATCTGGAAAGAATCTGGGTCTTTGATAATATTACTGAGCCACTGCATCAATCAGCTTGCAGCCAAGCTACCCCAGGACTTCTTGTTATATGAGATAGCATGTTTTCCTATTGTTTATACATTGATGACTATAAACTGGTGGTTTGGTTGTCCAGAATCTTGCCGAAGACCGATATTCAAATCTCCATATTCATATAGAAGTCATCCCAGAGTATGGAACATTTATATGAAGCATTCAGAGAAAGGAATGGTAAACAGTAGGATCTACTTTGGATTCCCTAAGACCAAGTGTGCCAAACTCTATTTATTTAGGGTAGAATTAGTAGATTACATATCAGAGAAAGTCATGGACATCAAATATTTGATTTCAGCAAACAGTAGATAAAATTGCTTATAATATTTTGATCAACAAGATGGGAAAATATTGAGGGAAAGACCAGATGCTGGAGGAAGATAAGACTGGTCAGCAGGTTGTGGCAGTTTAAAGCTACTATGACGGGCTCCTGGCTGGCTCAGTTGGAAGAGCATGTGACTCTTGATCTTGGGGTCATGAGTTTGAGCCCCCCGTTGGGTACAGAGATTACTAAAAAACTAAATAAACTTTAAAAACAAATAAAGGTACTGTGACAGGTAGCAAATAGGTGATGGCAAGCAGGCAGCACGGCAGAGGTTGACAAGTGTCTCACACACAGTGAGGCGCACTAAAAGATGGACAGTGTATGGGAATCAAGTGCAAATGATAGTTGGAAACCTAAGCATGCAAGAGCTGGTACCACTGAAAAATTAACAGGTTACAGGGTTCCCATTTTTGTATTGGAGTTTGGGACTGGGGGGTTGGGAGGGATCTTTTTATGGGGACTTTGGGGGAAATAGATGAAAAGATCCCAAATTTGACTTTTCTTTTTTTTTTTTTTAAATAGAAGGTCTCAGGGCACCTGGGTGACATAGTTGGTTAAGCATCCTACTCTTGATCTCAGGGTCATGAGTTCAAGCCCTGTGTTGGGCTCCACACAGGATGTGGTACCTACTTAAACTAAACTAAACTAGGGGCACCTGGGTGGCTCAGTCGGTTAAGCATCTGCCTTTGGCTCAGGTCATGATCCCGGGGTCCTGGGATGGAGTCCCCCTGCTCAGCGGGGAGTCTGCTCCTCCCTCTCCCTCTATCCCTCCCCTCTGTTCATGCACGCTCTCTCTCAAATAAAGAAAAAACAAACTAAACAAACAAATAAATAAAATAGAAAGTCTCCAATCATAGGATAATAGGAATTTAAAAGCATCTTGTCAAGGCAGTAATTTAAGAATAAGCCACATGGCAGAAGCCTAGTTGTGTGTTACACCTTGGGTGAGGGCCAGTAGTAGGATAAAACCTGACCCAGTGCTGACTTCTAGAGTTTTGGTCTGGAGATCTTCAAATTCCTAGGATTGTTTCTATACATATGGGGAGGCCAAGCCCACAGATGGAAGTCAAGTGGCCTCAGGTATAGAGAGAGTAGAGATACAAGGGGAGGGAATCAGGAAGTTGCTTTACCCCAAACATTGTTCATTAATCAATGGATCCATATCAGCTTTGAGGAAAATCTCTTAACTATTTGTCTGAGACCTTTCTCCATGACCCTGGTCTATTCAAATATTTTTATTATGAACTTGAATGAAAACCAAGAAGAGATGAAAGTCAAATTTGTGGACAATACAAAGTTGGGGAAAAGTACTAATGTGTTGGACTCAATAATCAAAAACTTGAGTGTAGTTAAACTAGCATCTGGTTAGCAGCTCCTAATATGGTTTTTTCCAACTTCACAATAAAATATTTATGAAGACAAAAGAAAATCTTGAAAACTCTGAATATGGTGTACTGGGACCACATACGAGGACTGACTCACTGTGAGTGCCTTAGAGGAATTTCCATGAGTTACGAGGCCAAAAGAAAGTAAATGAAAGAGGTAAGTGGCAAATCTCATGTGCTCATGTGGGGAGCCAACTTGCCTAAAAGGATTTGTCTTGCCTCTGCTTTTGGCTCTGGATCAGAAGCCCTAGATCAATTTCAACCAGAAACATAGACCATGCAGGTCTTTCGCTCTGTGTGTGTGTGTGTGCACAACGAGGTAGCATTCTAATTTTTGTCCTCTCCATATGGTGAGCCAGTTTTTTTTTCCCACACCATTTACCAAGCAATTTATTTTCTCCCTACTAAGTTGGGTTTTTTTTTGCTTTGTTTTGTTTTTGTTTTTGTTTATCTCACTAAGTTTTGATGTCACCTCTTTCATAGATCAAGATCTTGGGGTCTGTTTCTGGTCTCTATTCTGTTCCATTGTTTTATTATTTGTTCTTGTGCTGTTACTAAATTGTGTCTTAATTACCTTGGTTTTATATCTTAATATATAATAGGAGAATTTCCCTTCCCCCCACTCTGTTCTTTTTTTCTGGAAAAAAATGTAATTTTTTTTCATGTAAATTGAGCAAATATTGAATCCCAAATTTTATTGGGATTTTGGTGGGAATTATATTAAAATCATAGACTGTTTTGGAGAGAATTAGAATCTTTACAATGGTAGTTTTCTCCACATGAGCATGCCTTATATTTCCATTTATTCTTTAACTGTTTTAGTGCTATGCTACTTGAAGTGTTGTCCGTGGTCCAGCTGCATGAGCCTCACCTGGGAGGTTCTGAAATGCCAACTCTTAGGCCCTTCCCCAAACTAGAGAATCAGAATCTGCTTTTTAGAGAAGATCTCCAGGTGATTTGCATGTACATTAAAGTGTTAAAAACATACTTTCATAGAATTTTAAAGATTTCTCCAAGATTTGTTAGGTTAATCCCTAGGTTAGTACAGTCGGGAAGGTAGTGAGACCCTTTGCTGAGCTCTATCAACAATTCTCAATAGTCTTTCTGTTGAATCCCTTTTGGGTTTTCTGTGAATATTTATATTATCTGTAGAGAAGGACAACTGAACCTCTTGACTGTCCCTTTCCATCTTTATACTTTTTTCTTTCTCTTGATTTATTTTGTTGGCCAAGACTTCCAATATCAGATGGAAAGTAAGGGTGAGAAAAGGCAACCTAGTTTTATTCTCAACCTTAAAGGAAATGCTTCTAATCTTTCTTCAGTAAATATTACATTTGCTGCTGAGTTTTCCTGGATAGCCTTATCATAGGTTATGAAACTTTTGCTCTATTCCTACTTTTCTAAACAACCTTTTTCAAAAGTTCACAATTGATTTAAATATTATTTTCTGCATATATAAGAGAAAAGCATGTGATTTCTGTCCTTTGGGCCATCAACATGAATTACATTGCTAAAATTTCTGTCTTAGAACCATCCTTACATTCCTGGAATAAATGGTATACTATTATAATTCACCCTTTAATACTCTCTCTTTTAGATAATGTAGAATAAAGCATGTAGCTTTTCATATTAATTAAATTATAGGAGTAAAAGTGCAACTGAACTTAATTTTGCTGAAAAAGTATGTTCTCATTCTCTGCCTCTTTAATCAAAAGGACATGGGCCAAGACAATTACATAAAAATTCTCAGGGAGATAAATTGCTCCTGTTTGTGAATTCAGTAAGTATTTGGAATAAAAAAATGAATACAGTTGTTGCTTTTTTTGCTCCGTGGTTTTTTGGTTCAATAAGCTAGATAAACTTTGAACCACAGATGAGTGGCCTCACCCATCCCTCACATGCAGTGAACTCCACCCTGTGACAGAGCAGTTACCTTGTGGCCAAGTTCCTCCTTTGCTGTTTGTATCAAAAGGTGGTGCTCATAACTTCAATCGCCATCTCTGTGTAGTTGTGGCCATTTGATAAACTGCTCCTGCAAGATCTTTATAGCTAAAATTTCTGATTCATCAAGCCCGGGGTGGTTGACGGTTCTGTATGGAGTGGACTGAGGTCTCCCCTCCAAAAGCCATCCCACTGCTGATGTAAATTGCCAGGCCAGCCTTGTCTGTTCTCTGGACGCAAAGCAGCTGAGCCAGGCCCTTGGCAGCCAGGCATCCATGGGCTCTTCTCTGTTGACTGATTATAACAGTGTTTCGCCTCTGTTCCCAGTTTATGAGTATCTGCTTTGAGCAGGGGTGCTTTCATGAATCCACTAGAAGCTCTTTGCAGAAAAGGTGGAAAAAAGAAAATAATAGGCACATTACTTACAGAAGTTCACAGCCATGATTTCAAAGTCATGGTTTGAGTAGGAGTCTGTGGTCTCTAGGTTAAAACTCCCTAGATGGAGCCAGGATAGAAAAAAGGCTGGCAGCATCACAATGCGGTTAATTTGACTTTCAGTAGAGTCACTCGAAGGAAATGATCATTTTCTTGACAGTTCAGGTTTTTAGGCAAGTAGGTCAGGTTAACAGCGAACCCGAGTAGCAGCTTGCCAAGGATTTTGTGTTTGTGATGTGGGGAAGTCTGAGTGTGCAGAGTTGCGCAAGATCTTATCAGGCCTGTAGGCCCTTTGAGGAATTGTGCTAACTGCCAAAAACACGCGTAACCTTTTGCAGCTTTACCTTTGTACAATCCCCTAGAGGAGAGTCATCATGGAGTGCTCCTGGAAGGTTGGGCAAGGGCGGTGGGTGACTCTCGGAGCCGACCCCGACCCGGGTATTGATTCTGCTGCCAGTTTCCTGAGCGTTGGTTATATCCTGAGTTATGGCTCTATCCATTCATCTCCTTCTTCATATGGTCATTCATTTACAAATATTTAATTGATAGGGGCGCCTGGGGGGCACAGTCTGTTGAGTGTCGGACTCTTAGTTTCAGCTGGGGTCTGATCTCGGGGTCGTGAGATCGAGGCTCGCATCAGGTTCCACGCTCAGCATGGAGTCTGCTGGGTTTCTCTCCTTCTGCCTCCTCCTCCACGTTCTCTCTAAATAAAAAAACAATTTTTTTTTAAAAAAGACCACAAAATATTTAATTGATAGCACCATAAATCCAACCAGGCCTATTCATGGTAAATTTTCATCTCCTCCTTCACCAGGAAATGTACAATGAAAAAATGTCCCCTGGGGTAAAGATTAGTTAAAGAAAAAGGAATATTATTTTCATTTCACTGCCACAGCATGAGTCTTCATTCAGAGGAGGAGACAAGTGCTGTAGCAAAGCACAGCAAGGAAGAAAAGCAGGACGAAAGGTCTGGCAGTTCATTTTTGTGTCTGACACGCATTGTGGTGGGAAGAATAAAATGACAAGGATGTAGTGATTTTACACCTAATCCTAATCTTAGATTTTAGATCTTGAATCCTTGTAAAAATTTTAAACGAGACCCCAAAAAAATATACAAACAGAAAAGGAAACATCTTTCATTTTGGGAAAAAAAAACCGAAGTGCCAGAACATATGCCCTCAATTCAATTTTAATAAAGCAAATTATAGTTTAATCAAATGCATTTGTTGTTTCAAAGATCTGAAATAATTAAAGCCATTGAATGGGATATCCTACTATTTATAACATAATGATGGATACTTTAACTTAACTTCGGAACACGTGGTTATTTTATTTGGGCTCTGAAGAGTTTGCCTACCCTGGATCCAGAAGAAAGCACTGCTAGAAACCACCGTTGATTACATAATAGAAAATCCCAGCAAGGTATGAATCTGATCCTTACTTTGAATTAGTCTTGTTTATTTGTCTTTAAATCAAAACTACATATAATTTTTAAATTAAGACTAACCTTTTTTTTTTTTTTTCATTTTGGTAAGCTATTAAAAACAGGTTTTTCAGGATCAAAATATGAAGGAATCTAAGAAAGGACTGACTTTTTTCTCATTCTCTAGAATCTTTAAGGATGTAAAAGTGAGATATTATAGCCTCAATTAAACTATTAATTGTTACCAGTTCCTAAAATGCAATGCTGTTAATTTGAATATCTGCAACCATAGAAGTCCTGACAAGAATAGTTTATTTATTTATTTATTTTTTAAGATTTTATTTATTTATTTGACAGAGAGAGACACAGCGAGAGAGGGAACACAAGCAGGGGGAGCGGGAGAGGGAGAAGCAGGCTTCCCGCTGAGCAGGGAGCCCGATGTGGGGCTCGATCCCAGGACCCTGGGATCATGACCTGAGCTGAAGGCAGACGCTTAACGACTGAGCCACCCAGGCGCCCCAGAATAGTTTTTATATAAGAAAAAAGTATAGATTGTGGGCGCCTGGGTGGCTCAGTCGGTTAAGCGACTGCCTTCGGCTCAGGTCGTGATCCTGGAGTCCCGGGATCGAGTCCCGCATCGGGCTCCCTGCTCGGCAGGGAGTCTGCTTCTCCCTCTGACCCTCCCCCCTTTCATGTGCTCTCTCTCTCTCATTCTCTCTCTCAAATAAATAAATAAAATCTTTAAAAAAAAAAAAAAAGTATAGATTGGAAATGAGGTGTAGATTAGAACAATACTACATATCATTCTCCTTGACCTGCTCTGTCCAATACTGTGGGCAGCAATACTATTGGGTGCTTGAAATATAAAATCTTCACCCTCTTAGGTTCAGTAACTGGGGACCTGCAAAATAAATGAACAAAAGACAGGTTAGAAGGATAAAAGGCAACAGAATTTGTATTATGATTTATGTGCACAGGAGTTCATAAAAAGGAAGTGAAACTCAAAGAAGGGGTTAGACTTGGGGGCTCATATACCAGTTTAACAAAGGAAAGGGGGTTAGGACTTGACGGGATGATAAGTCATGGAGAAATGGCTAGCAAATATACGGGGGACCTAGTGGGAGATAAGGGTTATCTAATAAGGTCTGTTGTTGCAAATTCATCTCCGCATCTCCAGTGATAACAGAGGCTCTTCCCTTCCTGGCACAGGGAAGGGGCCATCTTTACAAAAGGAAATGTGTGCCTTGGCTTTTAGGCAGATAAAGAAGAGCAGAGAACTCTTCCTGCATCTGTTGATTCCCAACTGCCTTTAGTTCAAAATAACCCTTATGCCAAAGTGACGTATTTTGGGGTGGCATATTATCCTGATTCCCCTCAAAACTGAATCGAGATGTGCCACAAATGTAAAATACACACTACAGACTAAGTATGAAGAAAAAAAGAATGTAAAATATCTCATTAGTAATTTTTTATATTGATTACCTGATGAAATAATATTTTTGATATACTTAGCTAAATGAGATATATTATTAAATTGATAATTTAATTTCATCTATTTCTACTTTTTTTTTTAATGTGGCTACTACTACAACATACTACATTTCAAATGACATGTGTTTTGCATTATATTACTATGAGACAGTGCTGTCCTGGACATTAAGTGACTCAAGCTGAGGGCAAACGCAGATTTTAAGAGAGTAGGCTTTATTGCCAGCCAGACAGCAGATGTTAGCTTATTTACTAGAATGGCAGCAATTTATACTCCCTTAAACAATAGGAAGACCTCCTAGGATGCTCAGAACCGTGGAGAGCATTTTTGTTGTGTTTGTTGTTTTAAAATTCCAATGATATATGGGTAGTCTATTTGGGGTGACACTTCTCATGTCCACTTCAAAGACAGTTCTCCATTCTTTAGGATGTAAGACAAGGACAATAAATCCTGAGTTGAATGGTAGGGACGAAATCAAGTTAAGTAGGAGGAGGATCTGATGAAATAAAAGTTCATTTAAGAGCCATTCCTGGTGGCCAGCTTGCATACAAAGAATGTTGAGCATTTCTATAGACATAACACAGCAAACGTTATCTCCCAGGTCACCTCAGCCTGGGACAGAGGGATGGTACAAATGGTAATGAAAAGAAAAGCTATTATTCTGCACAGGCCCCTATCACCAATTCCTGGAATTTTGGGGAGTCCTTGATGGCTCAAGATGGCCATGGAGATGGCTGTGAATGAAGCCCAACGAGTCTTTTTGTCCCACATTTTCTCTTGGCGACTTGATTCTGAAATGGCTCGCGATCATTTCCAGAGATTTGGGGGACCAGAGACCAATGATCTATGACCTGCCATCCTGCACCTGCTCACGGGACATTGGCGGAGCTGATGTCATGCCCCACAGTATCCCCGGGGGCCAGAAGTCCCGAGAAAACAACAACAGTTTGCCCCTCTGCACAAGAAACCAGAACCTTCCTAGCTTCCTTTCTTCCCCATTTCCTGTGGGGAATACTGACCTTGGACTTAACTAGCTTAGGCCTGACAATCCTACCCTCAGCCTTTGTATATCTTGTGCTATGTTCGGACCATGTTGAGTTTTACCTGAAGGTTAAGAAAGACGCTCACCAGGGCGCCTGGGTGGCTCAGTCATTAAGCATCTGTCTTTGGCTCAGGTCATGATCCCAGGTGGGATCGAGGCCTGAATCCGGTTCCCTGCTCAGCGGGAAGCCTGCTTCTCCTCTCCCCCTCCCCCTGCTTGTGTTCCCTCTCGCTGTGCCTCTCTCTGTCAAAAAAAAAAAAAAGACCCTCACCCTTTTGTGTCAGGAGAATGGCTTACTGCAAGAAACACCCCTCTCCACATGACTTACATAAGACTCATGAAGCTCCCCCTTGCTTTCCTATCACAAGGCCAGACATAGGACCCCCCTCCCCATTCTTGCTCTTTGCCTCAGAAATGATTAGTTGAGCTTGTCCCCCACTGATCAATCGGAACAAAGTGTTTTTCAACCAAACATTGGTTAAGCTTTCCTCCTAATCCCAGGTCCCAGAATTTTGGTCCACCCTTAGCAAGAGCCAGCAAGCAGCCCCTCCTTAAGGGCCCCTCCTTAAACTAGGCTGGCGTCAGGGTGAGACATTCTCTGACCTGCTCTCCCACCCTTTCCCCACACCCAGCTTGTTTACCCTCCTCCCAGTAAGAGAGAAACACTTTTCAACTAACTCTTGAGATACTTGGAGACCTTATGGCCAGAGTTTTCTCCCTATTGTGATAGTTCCTGTCTTCCCCTTTGCAGTAATCCTTTTGAATAAAGCCTCTCCTTCCCAAATCCAAATTTGTTTTTTATTTGCCCATTTTTACAGGCAGGGGAAGGATACCTCAGAGGAGGTCCAGCCCTGAGGCTGACTCCCTTCAGAAACCAATGTTTACTTGCCTTTGTTTACCTTGTACTAAGTTGGATCAATGTACTGTGATTAAAAAACAAGCATTTTGCTACATTTGCATACTTTAAAAGGACTTCATAGATGTAACCCATCAGCAGCATGTGTCCCTAGCTAAGAATGGTGTTGTCAGAAAATCCTGGGCTCTGGGAAGAGCTTGCCTATCACCTGCCGCAGCTGTGCAGCATAGTGACGTCATCTTCCCAAGGCTTATTTTTTCCCCACTACCAGACGTAACCAAATGGCAGTCCCTGGGCCAGATTCAGCCCCAGGTTTCCTTTATTTGGTCCACATAGGATTGGAAATATTTCTTTTAATTACTTAGCACCATTTTCTAAAAATCAGGAGACTCTCATGAATCTTCCAGCTTCTCTTGAAAAATAGGAGCTGGAAACATTGTTTGCATTCCCCCAAAGGGCAACACATCTTCTTAACCCACCTGCTTCTTCACTTATTTAAATTACCTGCTCGGTCTGTAGCCTGGAATTGTTAACCCTGATCATGACATGGAGCAAACAGTACTTCTCTCATTTAGTTGTTTTGAGGTCAAAACAAGATCAAGTCTAAAGTGGCTCCCAGTAGGACCTCCATAATTGGTACCTCTCCATCCTTCCTTGCTGGTATTTAGGCTTATGTAAGGCTTACATTGGCTTTTAAGCATTCAAATAGATTTTCTACCTTGAATACATGGCTGATGATTAAAAATAACCACAAAAGAAAGGTAAGAAGAGGAAAAGAAGCTGATTTCAGAATCTTGAAAAAATGTGTTTGCAAGATAAACCTTTTTCTTTAAGATTTAAATCTTAGACTAGTTATGTCTTCTAAATGAAACATTCAATCAATGAGATTGTTCACGGGTAAAATAGATGTTTGCCCTACACTGTGCCAAAAAACTGACTTGATTGATTTTACAATTAAATTGCGGGAGGTGGCTGATTGTTTTTGCAAATTCATCCCTTGTCCTTTATTTATTTGGTTTAAAGTTTAGCCATTGAACATTACAGTGAAGCCACTAGTTCACCTTGAACTGACAAAAGCAAGGACGGTTGCCAATCGAAAGGACCATATATAATAACATGTGTCACAACTCTTACAGATTTTTGAGTCCAACTCTTCCTTGAAAATTTGCATCTGATCACTGGAATATGAAGGTTAGAATCTCTACCTTGAGTTCAGCTCTGGACCATCAAAGCTGCCTCCCTTTGCTCATCGAGAGGGCTCAAAAGTTTTCACGGGAACTCACTGGCGGGTTCCGTTCCATTTCCCTCTCTGAAGATTTCTTTGCAGATCCAAACCTTGAAGAGGCTTCTCCCTCCTACCAGGCTTGCTTGTGCTCCCTACTAAGTCTCCTGTGACCAACTACATTATTTCAAAACTCCCAAGTGATTCTTCCTCCCCCTGATCCTTGCTGAGTTCTGAAACCAGTGTCAATGTCAAGAATGATGGGCTTAGTTCAACAGCTGTCAGAAGAACACCCCCCCCCCACCCCCCCGCCCCGGCTCCATTTACAGAGTCTACGGACGCCTCACATCAGGCCCTGAAGCCCCCATGTCTGGCCATGAAGTACAGGGTGGAATTTGGCAGAGACCTGCCAACCTCACCTCCTGGACTTGCAACTTCTCCCAGCCTCAGGTTTCTTCTCCTTCACAATACCTACAATATTTTCTTCTAGATGCTTCTCCTGGCCTGGCTTCTCTTCTTTGCTTTTGGGAAAACAACGAAAAAAACCACAAAAAACTATGTGGCTTCTTTTCCCAGGGGGAGGTCTTTGAAGGCTTCTGGTCTTTTCACAGGTTGCTTTCATTTTTTTCTTTTTCTTTTTTTTTTAAAGATTTTATTTATTTATTTGAGAGAGAGAATGAGATAGAGAGAGAGAGAGCATGAGACCGGGGAGGGTCAGAGGGAGAAGCGGACTCCCTGACGAGCAGGGAGCCCGATGCAGGACTCGATCCCGGGACTCCAGGATCATGACCCGAGCCGAAGGCAGTCGCCCAACCAACTGAGCCACCCAGGCGCCCCGCTTTCATTTTTTTCTTAAACTTTGGTTGTGAAGCAAAATGTGGCAAATTTAAATGTTTCATTAGCTCTTCAAGAAGCTGCTTCCCTGCTTGCTCTGTAAACTCTTCCCAGGACCCAGTGAAAGTTTAGGCACTTATTTTGGGTTTTGGAAGTGAACTAGCACCCTCTACAGGCCAATCTTTTCATAAGTATGAGAAACCCTATCTCACAATAGAGTGGACATTTCTAATGCCAGTGCCTAAGGCAAAAAATTGCATTTGTCAAAATTATCCATGAAAATCCCTGAAATTTTCAGCCAGCATAAAAGCCAAAACATTGATTCTTCTGTTTCTGTTTGAATTTGGTGGCTGCCTCCCTTTATCTGGAGCAGCGACCCTTCAACAGGGGAAGGAAGATGAGGTTGAATAAAGAGACAGTCTCTTTTTCTCCACCCCTCTTTTTGTCTCTCCTGCCCCCAGTTTATTTCAAGAAGCTGGCATTCTTCAACTCCCATTAGGTATATTCACTGGGCAACGTTCATTACTGTCTACTAGGTGCTGACCACCGTTCTAGGTTCTCACACACAGAGATCCCCGCTTTCATGAAGCTCACACTCCACATGTAGGTTTGAAAAGAGATGCTTTTTTCGGAGAGTGCTAAGTACTCAGACCTTGCTGTTTGCCTGGCTTTGCTGCACTTCACTCCTGGGATGGCTGCCCTTTCCTCCTTTGCTAATACCCATGGCTGCTTCAGCCTCCCAGGCCCTGCGGCCCCCGTAGCTGTGGGGGCATCTTTCACACCCAGGGCCAGACAGGCAAGGCTTCCTCAGCGGCTGCCTGGAGGGGCAGTCATAACCTCTCAGAATATGGGGGAGTAGTCACGCCCCACTGGATGAATTTGACCAGTAAGAGGCCAAAAGTCAGAAATTGCTGCCACGTGAATTCCTCTCCTCTCTCACCCGCCTAGTGAGCCAACGCCTTGCCTACATTGCCTTCACCTGGTAGCTTGTTAGACATGCAGACACTCAAGCCGAGGTACAGACCTCTGCAATCAAGGCTGTATTTTAACAGGGTCCCTGGGAGGTGCACATGCACGCTAATGTCTGCAATGCATTGCTGTAACACACAGCTGGTCCCCAACAAAACAAAACCAGCGCCTAGACACATCCTACTAAGCCACTGAAAACCAAGGGTAAAGAGAAATATCTCCCTAAGGCAGCCAGAGGAAAAAAGACATCTGCAGAGGATCAAAGAATTACAGCAGTCTTCTCGTCAGAAGCGTTGCAAGCCAGCAGAACAAACTGTCAAAAATAGCTTTCAAAAATGAAAGATAAATAAAGACCTTTTCCAACAAACACACACTGAAAGAATGAATTACGAGCAGTCCGGTACTCCTGGAAATCTTAAAGAAATTTCTTCAGACAGAAGTGATGTTATACCAGACAGAAACTTGGATCTGCACAGAGAAATAGTGCTAGAAATGACATAAATGAAGGTAAATATGAAAATTTTTTAAGCTCTATTTTCTCTAAAATGGTAGGTGACTTAAATAAAGCAAAAATCGCATCACCATAGGATTGTATACGGCACATATAAAGGAAAATGCAGCCGCACGGTAGCACAAAAGATGGGAGGCGTGAATCGGAAGTATATTGTTATAGGATATAGTATTTGAAGGTAGACTGCACTTATTTAGAGATCAACCGAATTGACCTAATTGACCTTGTAAAACAGTCCCAAAAGAGAATTAAAAAAGAAAAATATGCTTTTCAGCAATAACAGAAATAAACCAGACATTAATAACAGAAAGATATCTGGAAAATCCTTAAATATTTGGAAATTCAACAACATACTTCTTTTTAAATTTTTTTAAATTAAAAAAAATGTGTTTCTCTATTTTTTTTTAATTTTAACTGTAGTATAATTAACATACAGTGTTATATTAGTTTCAGGTTAAACAACACACTTCTAAATAACCCATCGCCAGAAAAGGAGGTCATGAGGGAAATTACCAAATACTGTGAGTTAAATGAAAATGAAAAATGTCAGTGACATACAGTTAGTGTTATAGGGAGATGATTAAATTTTCTAGCCACCACCCCCCACCCCCGCCGCCATTGGTTTCTAGGTCACTGCCGAGGTACTTCTTTGTTGTAGAGAATAGAGGAAATAGGGTAAAGCAAAAAGAAAACTAAAAAATCCAAAGAGGCTCAGCTGATATCCATAATAGTGAACTGAGGCACAAATGAAGGAAAAGTGTCCAGTAGAGCTTTCTGAAACAGAGAGAGACCGTGGAGAACATTAATTTGGGGGAAGCCGCTGCAGAGCACATAAGAGAATTTAGTGATAAGAAAGGTGTCTGAAGTGTATTTCAAAGAGTTTTAAAAATATACCCCAACTTCAATATTTTATCAAAAGACTAAGCAAAGAATTCAGTTCCGTTTGATTTTATTTTTCTGGAGGTGGCTGTGTCTTTGAATGTGACACCAACCTCTCGAGGCCCCATCTAGCCAGAAACAGGCCTCTCCACTCCCCTCTGTCATCCATTTCACCAAGGAGCACTTCCTTTTTCCACATTCTCCTGAAGTCTACAGGTTCTTTTGTAATTTGTGTTCTTCCTGAATGCTTCTCTGGGTATTCATCGGTTTCCTTTCCTTTACAAGGAAGAGTCTTTGTTTTTTTTTTTTAAAGATTTTATTTATTTATTTGACAGAGACAGAGACAGCGAGAGCAGGAACACAAGCAGGGGGAGTGGGAGAGGGAGAAGCAGGCCTCCTGCTGGGCCAGGAGCCCGACGCGGGACTCGATCCCAGGACCCTGGGATCATGACCTGAGCCGAAGGCAGTCGCCCAACCAACTGAGCCACCCAGGCGCCCCAAGGAAGAGTCTTTGTAAGGAAGGGGCCTTGGGGTACCTGGGTGGCTCAGTTGGTTGAGTGACAGACTTTGATTTCAGCTGCTCTGGTCTTGATCTCAGGGTCATGAGTTCAAGCCCCATGTTGGGCTCCACACTGAGTGTGGATCTGAGCCTACCTAAAAAAAAAAAAAAAAAAAATTTAAGGACGAGGTCTCATGCACTCTTCCTGCCCAGGGAGGATTAGATCCCTCAAGCCCTCTAGGAATGGCCCTTAAGATCTCACACTTACTCTGAGGATATATAACCTTTTATTTTCATCAGGCATCTGGATGACTTGAGCATTGTGAAGTCCCATACGACTTCCCTTTCCCCATCCCAGCAAATGATGGGCACGTGACCCAAATGAACCCAGGAATTTAAGTCCAGAACATACAGACACACAGTTGGAAGATGGCTGGGGCTGAATCATCTTGCTGGCAGCCTCGAAAATGTCCTATTCCAGGAATTCCTGGTACGGAGATCCTGGAACCTGTCCTGGTTTGGTTCTTCCTGAGACCAGTTTTCTTTTTCCAATTCTGCATTTTCTTGTATTATTCCTATCAGTTCGTTATTGTTTGAGTTAGCCAGAATCTGTTTCTGTTGTTTGCAAGTGGAGGATCGTAACTGAGACACGTGACAACATAAAAATGGTGCTGAGTGCTGTGCCAATTCTGTTGAGTTGATCCTGCTCGTGTGGATGTTGGGCTGGGCAATGACTCAGTGCTCCCACGGTTTCCTCCATTTACTCTGCTCTGACACTTCTGCTCTTAAGTCGACCATGTGCTGGGACATCACTTGGCCCTTACTTGGTGCAAACACATTATTTATGTTTTGAGTTCACATTTGTTCTTTATTTATTAGTCTGTGTGTAAAGTAGGGGTACCCGAAACCATACAAAACCACCCAGGTCTTGAAAGTGAATAGCATCCCTCAGTTATAAAGTGGCCATTCAAATGATCCAGAATATGTTTGTATTAATTTTTTGACATTATCATTGAAAGGAAAACATGTAACTTAAAAACTTTAAAAAGGCTGTGTGGTGGCCCTGTACTTCATGTTGTAATTCATAGACCTCATCACTCTCCCTTCGTTCTTGGTGGGGATCAGTCTCAGCCTTGACAAATATATGGTTGAGTACCGTAAACTTAAGAAGTTAACATGTGCTGACATGAACAGAAAAGTCACAAAAAAGGAAGCACAGGTGGTCAATAAATATAGGAAAATGTGTTTTTATTTTATTTATTTATTTGAGAGAGAGAGAGCACACAAGCAGGGGGAGCAGCAGAGGGAGAGGGAGAAGCAGGCTCCCTGCTGAGCAAGGAGCCCAATGATGTGGGACTTGATTCCAGGACCCTGGGATCGTGACACAAGCTGAAGGCAGATGCTTAACTGACTGAAGGCCAGTGCTTAACTGACACCCAGCTGTCCCAGGAAAATGTGTTTCATTTCAGTAAGATCAAAGATGTTTAATGCATCAGTCATGATGGTCTAGGTAATGCTACAGTAACACTCAACCCCAAATCACAGTTGCTTAACACAACCGAGGTTTCTTTTTTGCTTATATTTTTCATGGTTTAGCTAGAGGCTTTGTCCCATAGGATTGATTAAAATGGCATATCCATGTTAATCAATTATTTGAACCAGGCCAGTTTCTGGAATGTTATTGCTGGCAACGAATAGCCCAAGTGAAAGACAGCTCCGTAAGGTCTTGCACTGGCAATGAAATACTCAGCCCAGAGTGATAAGTGTCATGTGTATTCACAACTCAGTGGCCAGAACAGATCACCTAGCCTCAAAGGCCATTAAATTCAATCCTACTGTGGGATCAGGGGGTGGAAAGTCAGAAATATTTGGTGTGCAGCGTTAACAACTACAACATGTCATCAGAACACTAATAACCTGTTATTTTTCACCTATCAGATTGGTAACTTTATAAAGATAAATAAAACCTGGTCTCACAAGCGTGTGGTAGCAGGTACTCTCATACATCAGGAATGGAAGTTTGTACATCATTTCTGAGGTTGGTGTGTTAGTACACACACACACACACACAGTGTGCATAGTCTTTACCCTACAATTCCCTCTAGGAATTTAACCTAAAGAGATATTCACAACTGTGAAAAGACAGGTTTACAAAAGCATTCATTCCAGGATTGTGTGTGTAACAGTGGACAAATGGGAACGACCCATATATGCAAGAGCATTGTAATGGCTGAACACTTTACGTTACAGCTGTACCATACCCTATGCTTACAAAAGATCTATAACTAAGTAGTATCTTTCCTTTCCTTTTTTTTTTTTAAGATTTTATTTATTTGTCAGAGAGAGAGAGGCACACAAGCAGGGGGAGAGCGGCAGGCAGAGGGAGAAGCAGGCTCCCTGCCAAGCAAGGAGCCCTATGCGGGACTCGGTCCCATGACCCTGGGATCACGCCCCCAGCCGAAGGCAGATGCTTAACCGACTGAGCCACCCAGGCGTCCCAGATCTTTATTTTTGAAAGTTAAATGACAAAGCAACCTACACACACTTGGTGTAACTTCTCACTGCTCTCTGCAAGCGGAAAAAAGCACCTCAGAGTTCTTCCTGTCTATCCTTCGATGATCACAGCTCCTTCAGCAGAGCCTGGATAGTTGCTATTAGGACCCCAGGTAGGGCTGTCCTTCCACCGGTAGCTCTAAGGCTGTTTTATAGCTCAGGTCTTCTGCATCCACAGAAGCTATGCTCCATTTTCCCCAGAGGCTTATTTATGCTCAGGACTAGGGAAGACATGGAAGTGCAAAGTCCTTTCCCGGAGTTCTTTTCAGTTGAGTTCTCCTTCCGTCCTGCTCTCTAGGGACTAGTGGAACACCCCGATCCTCTGATCCTCTCGCTTGGATTCCTCCTTCCTCCCCCGCTTTCCTCCTTATTATCTTCTTTTCTTTCCTGTTTCCTTAAAAGGAACATTGAGTAGTGTTAAGTTTCAGGCACCGTACCCAGTACTAGGAACACACAATGAACAACAGACTCTTTCTGCCCCCCTGGAGCATTTAATCCATTAGGGAAAAGAAGAAAAAGAGGCAACTGTAATATGTCTCTGTGGTAGGCACCTCTGAGATGGCCCAATACTCCCTGCCTCCTGGCATTCATGCCTTTGTATAATCCTCTCTCCTGAGTGTTGCCTGGACTCAGTGATTTGCTTCTAACAAACAGAATATGGCCGAGCAGTGGGATGTCACTTCCGAGATTAGGTGATAAACAGACTGGCTCGCATCACGAGCTCCCACCACCACCTCCCGGCACCCCCACCCTCCACAGGGGAAGCACACCACCATGCACCTCAGCTCAGTGCTACACTTCCAGTGTCATTTGTCAGAAATAGTGGCTCATTCGGTTAAGCATCTGCCGTCAGGTCAGGGATCGAATCTCACATCGAGCTCCTTGCTCAGCGGGAAGCCTGCCTCTCCCTCTGCCTGCTGCTCTCCCCCTGCTTGTGTGCCTCTCTCTTTCTGACAAATAAATAAATAAAATCTTAAAACAAACAAACAAAAAGAAATAGAAGGCAACTGTAAACACAACCACAAGGAAAGCAAAACAATTATGTTCAATCCTAACAAGAGGAGATTGCCCATTGAACACTCTGTATTTAAGACCTCCTTGTTCCTTCTGTCTGCGTCACTCCAAAGAAAAGAGGTGATAAAACTTCAGTAGTACCAACCTGGAATATTCTTTAATATGATCAGGATTAAAGAGGATTGAAAAAGGAATCATATGATTTTATTTTTATTATTTTTATTTTTTAATGTAATTTATTATAGTTATTGCCGCATCCAGGTACATGTATGTGTAACATTCACCTCTTTTCCATGACACTTTGCAAACACTGCCCTGCACAAATCAGCCAAGACCCTCGCCCACAGAGACAACTCAGTGCTCTTAGCCAGGGAAAGCTGTGTTTTTGTTGTTGTTGTTGTTGTTTGGGTTTTTTAAAAAAAATTTTAAGGAGGCTCCACCCCCAGCATGGGTCTTGAACTCAAAACCCTGAGATTGAGAATTGCATGCTCTACGGACTGAGCCAGCCAGGCGCCCCAGGGAAAGCCAGACCCAAGACAATAGTTCTGCACCTGGGTGTGTGGCATAGTGGGGTTCCATGAAGTTTCAAGTTGTGTTACCAGAGTTTGATCAATATATAAAATTGATTTCCCCCCTCCAGCTGAGGATACAGATTTTTATGTATGTATGACAGAAGGCTTGGCAAAGTGAGTTGGGTATCCCACTCTCCCTTCTTAAGAAACATCGCCTTTCTGTGGGAACAGTGAATTGGAATAGTAGTCAGGACTATAGCCACTCAAAGGCTACATAGCAATAAAGGGTAACCCAGTGAATAGTAAAATAACTCAGGAAAGTCTTTTCAGTTTTCCAAAACTTGATTTTTAAAAACCATTCACCTTGGGGTGCTTGGCTGGCTCAGTTGGAAGAGCATGCAACTCTTAACCTCAGGGTCCTGAGTTAGAGTCCCATGTTGGAGGTAGAGATTACTAAAAATAGATAAACTTTAAAACCAAAACAAAACAAAACAGAACAACAACAAAAACTCATTTACCTTTAATGCCTTTGAGCACACTGTCCAAACTTCTAGAATTCATAGATGTACCTAATCCTCCCATTTTAGGGTTGAGCAATCAAGTCAAATGTCAACATTCCTGCAGTACATTCTTGTGCATTTATAGGAATGAATACTTCTTATTCATTTGTTCTGTCAAAGCAATAAAATATGACTAGTGATTTGTGGTGATAAAATTCTCTCTGAAATGCTTCCTAAAATGCAACTTGATTTTTTTCTCTCTCTAAGATGTATTATGAAAAACACTCTGAGTTTGTAAATGATTTGTTCCAAGTGACAACAGAAAATAACATTTCCTAAAGGAACAGTATTTGTCCTTTCTCAGAATGGGATATGCCTGATGTACTTTTAGATCAAACAGTGTGGTCACACCCTGGAAATTCAGGGGTGTGGGAAGAGGAGTGCAGGGCAGCAGCTGGGGGTACAGTTTTGGGCATAATAACAGAAGAAGGAGGTACAGGGTCAGAGAATTACTATTTCTCCTCCAGTGCAGAACTGGGCCATGTTTGGGTGCCTGCAGTGAGCTTGGCAGAAAGTCACTGGCTTCCTCAAGCTGTTATGTTCCACAGGACTTGCTGTCTACATGACTGTCTTAGTGAATGGCCTATTTTGTAAACTAAATGCCACAGTATTTCCACATATCCAAATTAGAAGAACTATGCCGACCTAAAATATGAAAATCTATTGAAATATCAGACTTGATTATTTTTTTGCTGGAATTTTAATAGTGATTCTTGCCTAGCATCCCCCAAATGATTTTATTTTATTTTTAAAAAGATTTTATTTATGTATGTATTTGAGAGAGAGAGAGTGTGTGGGAGCGGGGGGGAGGGACAGAGAGGGAGAGAGAGTCTCAAGCAGACTCCCCGCTGAGCATGGAGCTCCATCCCACAACCCCAAGATCGTGACCTGAGCCGAAACCAAGAGTCGGACACTTAACCAACTGAGCCACCCCTAGCTCCTCAAAATGACTTTAAATAAGAATCTAACTTGTATTGAAATGTTTGAGTCCCAGACAGGAAAAAAATAAGTCAAGAGAGGAGACTAGAGAGGAGGGATTCAAGTAACACTTTCTCTCTTTGTGACTTACCCACCGCTATTTTCTGGCCTCGAAGGAGATTTCACAGAAGCAAAATAAGTTCTATTTGCTTAGAAGAACAAATCAATAATAATTCCATTTAATTGGGACATTAATAACAGAGGAAAAAGGACAGATTGCCGTACTCCAGCCGGTCAGCCTCAGGGCATGCAAGACCACATATCTGGCTGGTGGGGAGGAAGTGGAGGCTAGAACCAGGCTCAGGAACAGGATTTGGTTGTGGCTCTGACCCCCACAGGTGCTGGCCGGTGGTCCAAGTTAATGTTCAAAGGGGGGGAATAAAAAATGTAATTGCATCCCATGCTGATACCTAAGGGGGTCCAGTTGACAGGTGGAGCATGTCAACCAAGGACTCCATGCATAGGTGACACTTCAAGTTAGCAGGGAACTCATATCATACTTGCAAATCCTTCATCTTTTTGGAGTAGAACCTTAGCCAGCAACTCAGGAATCAGTGAAGAGTCTCTAGACCCCCAAGAGGAGGAATGATGAGATTTGGCAATGCTCCAGCAGAGCAGAGCTGGGCTCTCCTCAGGGAAATGAAGGCAAACTAGACACCCCCCCCCATAGTGAGATTTAGGGGAGTGTTATAACTCAGTGGACCCACCAAATGCATCACAGACATTGGGCCTACAGAAAAACAACTATTTTCAGAACCCACCCACTTGCAAAACTGGGCTTCAGTGAGGCTAACTTAGAAGATATGAGATAACCAAAGTACTTTGCCCTGGCAAGTAGAATCTGCAGTACTCATTGAAGGTGTGCTGAAGGCATAGTCCTATACTATATTTTATGGAAAGAAAGTATAAAAGAATTTATAGGATCCCAAATGTCCAATAAACAAATGAACGGTGCCCAACCTCATTGGCAATCAGGGAAACGCAAGTTAAAACCACAATTAGGAGCATTTCACACCCATCAGGTGTACATGAGAACAGCACTACAGCATTGCAAAAAAGTTAAAATTACCTAAACATTCATCAATAGGATGGATATTTGACTTAGCAGCAAATATTTGTGGTAATTTGAATTTTGTATTATATTTTGCAATGCAATGCTATGAAAATGCTATAAAGCAGTGAACGTGAATGAACATGAGCCAGTAGAGAAAATTGACAGCACATTCATGAAACGAATAATGTATTTCTAGAGCAACACAAGCTTAAGTTGTAGAATGTATCTAAATATGTAAGTTAATGCAGAAAAGCACTTTGTTCTTATTTCTAACATAGCACTTGCAGATTCAATTGCACATTTTTAAAAAAGATTTTATTTATTTGAGAGAGAGAGAGAGCATGAGCGGCAGAGGCAGAGGGAGAAGCAGACTCCCCACTGAGCAAGGAGCCTGATATGGGGCTCGATCCCAGGATCTGGAGATCATGACCTGAGCTGAAGGCAGTCACTTAACCGACTGAGCCACCCAGGGACCCGTCTATTGTACATTTTTATTTAGATGTCCAGTAACCCAATATGACAGTAAGTTTTTTTATTAAAGTATAATTGACAAAAAACATTATATTAGTTTCAGGTGTACAACATAATGACTCGATACTTGTATACATTGTAAAATAATCACCAAACTAAGTCTATTTACCACCCATCCTCACACAGAGTTAGAGAAAAATATTTTTCTGTAGAACTTCCAAGATCTACTTTCTTAGCAACTTTTAAGTATGCAGTCTGCTATTATTGACTATAGTCACCATGCAGTGTATAATATCCCCATGACTTATTTATTTTATAACAGTAAGTTTGTACCTCTTGATCCCTTTCACCCATTTAGCCCATCCTCCTCCCCTGTAGCAGCCATCAATCTGTTCTCTGTATCTGTGAGTTTTGTTTCTAGATTCCACATATAATGGAAGTCATGTGGTATTTGTCTTTCTCTGACTTAGTTCATTTAGGGTATCATGTTGTTGCAAATGGCAAGATATTTGCAAATTATATATCCAATAATGGGTTAATATCCAAAATATGTAAAGAACTGAAACAACTCAATAACAAAAAAACAATCTGTTTAAAAAATGGGCAGAGGGTGTGACTAGACATTTTTCCAAAGAAGACATACAAATGGCCAATGGGCACATGAAAAGATGCTCAGTATCACTCATCATCAGGGAAATGCAAATCAAAACCACAATGAGATATCACCTCACACCTGTCAGAATGGCTAACACCATTCTAACACCAAAGGCTAACACCAATAACACAAGAAATAACAAGTGTTAGCACGTATGTGGAGAAATGCAGTGTTAGTGGGAATGCAAGCTGGTGCAGCCACTATGGAAAACAGTATGGAGGTTCCTCAAAAAATTAAAAATAGAGCTACCCTACAATACAACAATTTCACTATTGGGTATTTACCCAAAGAAAATGAAAACACTAATTCAAAAAGATATCTATACCTTTATGTTCATTGCAGCATTATTTACAATAGCCCAAATATGGAAACAACCTAAGTGTCCATTGATGGATGAATGGATAAAGAAACTGGGAGATACACACACACACACACACACACACAACATACAACACACAACACACGGTGGAATACTACTCGGCCCTAAAGAAATAAAATCTTGCCATTGGGCGCCTGGGTGGCTCAGTTGGTTAGGCGACTGCCTTCGGCTCAGGTCATGATCCTGGAGTCCCGGGATCAGGTCCCGCATCGGGCTCCCTGCTCGGCGGGGGGTCTGCTTCTCCCTCTGACCCTCCCCCCTCTCATGTGCTCTCTGTCTCTCTCATTCTCTCTGTCTCAGATAAATAAATAAAATCTTAAAAAAAATAAATAAATAAAAAATAAAATCTTGCCATTTACAACAGTAAGTGAAGGCAGGAACCATGCCAAATGCCTTTACAGAATGAGTACTGAATAACGTTAGTTGAATGAATTGGTAAGTGAATGAAGAGTGAAAGACACCGGTTGCTTAGCTGTCATCTCTTAGACCAAGGTCACAGCCATCATTGCTAATCTTTGGCTCCTTCCCATCCTCCTGTCCAACCTGGCCTTTTTCTGGGGCCCCTGACTTTCCCTTCATGCTCTTACTGGCTTAGTCAGGGCGAGTTGGCAGAGCAATGATCTGTCCCCACAGCTCCATCCACATTTTTCATCTCAGTTTGTATTGTCTGCATGTCTTTAAGGAAACCTTGCAAATGGACTCTACTTTTTCTATGATATGTATTTGTGTATGTTCATGTGTCCTCATGTGCATGTGCATAAGATACAGGCTGAATGCAGGGGCCACATGTTGAGCTTTCCCTCTACCATATCACTCCTAATTTTAGGGACACTCAGAAAAGTCACACTCAGAAAAAAAGTGAAACAAAAATCCTGTGGCTACTCTCAGAGCACTTTGATGGGCCTTCACATTAAGAGGCATCTCAGGGACATCTCTAGAAAAAATCCAAAGAATAGTGTGTGCTAGGAGGGATGGAGGCCTTTAAAATTCTAAAAAGGACAATAACAAAAAGAATGTTCAAGGAATATTTAAAGCAGGAAAAACAAGAAAAGGAATAAACCTACTGCCAAGGGAATAGGAACAGATGGCCCAGAGAAAATGGAAAAACCCCACTTTTGCTTTGATTTTCAAAAGCAGCACTTCTCAAAGTGGGTTCCACAAAATGCTAGTTCTTTAGTAGATTTTGCAGGAAGAAGAGTTGCATGACCAGACACGATTGGGAAACATGGGAAAATACCCAGATCTCTTTACTGCAGGAATTTTATTTATTTATTTATTTATTTATTTATTTATTTATTTATTTATTTATTTATTT
>NW_023270739.1:24016684-24041294 GCF_011800145.1 Mirounga leonina
TTTATTTATTTATTTATTTATTTATTTATTTATTTATTTATTTATTTGATGCTTTAAGATGCTACAGTGTCCTCCAAGAGAAGGGTAGAGTCTTCACCGCTATTCCGATTTATGTAATAATTGACACTAGTGTTTTGTGGAACACACTTTGGAAAACAGTCTTTACGGCAAAGAGAATGGTTTCCAACCAAAACTTGCAGAATCAATACTGTAAAGGCAAAACTGCATTAGGGAACTAGTTTTGTCTTTGAGGAAACTTTGAGGGAGAAAAAGAGGACTTGACTATTTTCAAAGATTTCAAATCTTTCAGCCCAGAAGATACATTCCAACGACTAACATCAGTTGTGAGAAATAAAGAAAAGGTTAACGTTTCTATTAGCTTGGAAATGAGCAAGTCACATATCCAAAGAAAAGCTTAAAACTCTTGAGACCAAAATACAATCTCCACCTAATGCTAAAAATCGATTTTACTTCCATTATGATTCTTCTATTTCAAGTGACAAAAACCACCGATGACTGGTGGGACTTTTACTGGGAAGAAAAATGAGAGACTGGAGACTCAGGCTTGAAACCAGGACAGGAACCAAGGAAGCTGGGGGGACACAGCAGAACCCGAAATACATGCTTTTGAACTTGCCGTGGCCAAAACAAATTTCTTCAAACATATCCCCCCATCGGTTACTCTGCTAAAGTCTCTAAGTCCCAGGAGAGGGATTCCGTTGGAACCTGCCTCTTGGCCAAGGGAGAGCTGGCCACCAAGAATACACACAATGGGGAGATGTGTTGCCTAAAATAAAATGAAGGGTTGGTAGAGCGAAATGAAGGGTGAGTGGCTGAAAGTCAACATGTTCCCACTTTATTTTTCCTAAGAACAAGCTGTACCAGATTCATCTAATTTCCTAGAGTTGGTAAAACTCTGAAATGGCATTGAACTGTATCATTGATTTATTGTGTGTATTTAATTCATTTGTTTATTTGTAAATATTCAATACTAACCAGTAAACACAAAGCACTTAAGTACACAAATCACATTCCTCTCCTGCTTAAACCTTCCATGGTTTACACTTAGGATAAAATACAAAATCCCTAATGTTGCCCCTAAGGCTCCATGACTTCTTGACCCTGGACTCTCTTTCATCCCTGTGTCCTTGGCCCGGCCGTTCCAACCCAAGTGGCCCCGCACTTCCCACACACGGTTGCGCCTCGCTCAAGCCCGAATCACCTGAATCACTCCTAGCCACGTTGGGACTCAAGTTAAACGCTGGTTCTTCAGAGAAGCTTTGCTAAACCCCCAGTCAGAGTCTGCCTCTCCTGCTGTTCTGGCCCCTGGCACCCTGGATTCTTGCTTCGTAGCATACATTGCACTCTCCTGTTTTTCCTGTTGATTTATGTAACACTCTCTTCCTCAGGAGATGGCATACCGCCCAAATCCAAAGACCACATCTATTTTGTTCTATTCCAAAATGTAATATCTAACACAGACCAGCGTGGGACTGGTGTTGGCCCACAGCAGATAGGATTCAGAAATGAGTATGGACTGTATTTACTGGGAGTCTGTGTTCTAGGGATAAAAACTGTGATGACCACTGGGAAAAGTGCAGTCCTGGAGGGTTGTAGAAAGTACCAAAGGAACACCCTGGGGGAGGGTTACTTTGGCCATGAGGCAATTTCACAAGGTCTCTCCTCAGGTCCTTGAAGAGTTCTCCAAGAGGGTGAAATGGGAGGTAGACAGCACCAGGTAGCCAAAGCAGAGAGGGAGGGAGAGAGGAGAGAAAAGTCTGAGGGGTGCGGCCTTTAGGGAGGGTGCCACAGGACTGTGGCTATTGCCCCAAGGCAGTCGGGATCCAAGACTTGGATGAAGACAGAAAGATTATGAAATTGGCACATGACCCAGAACTGGGAAAAATGACTAATACATTGTTTTGTCCTGAAATTCTGTTCATCAGGTTTGCTGTAAAAATGCATTCTGCGTTACTTTCCTTAATGGAACATTTGCTTTCTATTCATTAGTAGTGTCTTTGTGTTTAAATATATTTGTAATTTAATTCAAGTGACTTGGAAAAGGGTGTTTTTAAGAGAACAGATCAATGGCTTGACATTCTGGAATAATAAGTATGTTACGAAGTTAATTTGTGATGCCAGAGTTAAAAACAAAAACATGAAACCCAAATATTTCATATTCCTTTCTCCAACTCATGTGCTGTCAGGCTTTCAATTGTTACCATAACATGATTTTTTATTAAACTCTTACTTTTTTTCCCTTTGCACAATCAGGCCTAAATTCCATGCTCAGCACACTATGGGAAGACCATTAACCAACTGATGCTTACTCAGTTGTTAAAATGAGGTAATAAAAACCACTTTCACTTCCCACCCTCTGTCTTTCCCTCCCTCTCCCCCTTTCTCCCTTTTTCCTGCCTTCCTTCCTCCTTCCACAAACATTTATTAAGATCCTAACATGAGCCTGGAGCTCTGCTAGGTGCACGCATTTTGAATATCTAATACTTGGATTCAGGCATATTTAACCAGCTATCCCCATGATTAACGTGATTCAATGTGATTAAATTGGCCCATTACAGTGCCCCTCCAGAAACCTTTCATTCATGTTTAAACTCCTTATTGCAGCCAATTTGATGTAACAGAGTTGCCTCTCCACACACACACACACACACACACACACACACACTCATCCACAGACACTGATTCACCACCATGCAGTCTTGGTTACTTTATGGTTTGCTCCTACTTTGAGAGCAGAATAAAAATGTGCCCAGCTGACTCTTTGGTGAGTCAGTAAGCCTATTTATTTCCTAATTCTAATTCTAGTTAAGGCTGGAATAAGCAGTTCTCCACCCAGCAATTGTAATTAAACCCACTAATTAAAAAAAAATCCACATAAACCTAACACATCAGTTAAAATGGGTGTAGGTTCTATCTAACAAAAATGGGAATCCAACAAGTACATAGTTCTGTGCATGACATATTAAACAAGACTGGCTGATGTATCACTATAGATCTGCTTCCTCGTCCTCTGCTGTTGCCCCTTCCTTACTTTGTTATTTTTGGTATTTAGTACAGCACCCGGGTCTTCTTGAGTAAGGACAGAAGACAAACATAACATTTGTTGGCACTTGTGCTTGATGTTCACCAACATCCCGTTGACACAAGAAAAAAAATATCCTGGAGAGTATTATTTAAATTAGGATTTATCTAAATCATTCATTTTATAGTATTTTTTTTTTAGATGGGCGGGGCAGGGGTGAGAAGGGGCAGAGGAAGAAGGAGAGGAAGAATCTTAAGCAGGCTCCATGCCCAGTCGGGAGCCGGAGGTGGGGCTTGATCTCACAACCCTGAGATCATGACCTGAGCCAAAATCAAGAGTTGGATGCTTAACTGACTGAGCCACCCAGCGCCCCTAAATCATTTAGTTTAAAATAAAGTAGGAAATTCTATATGTTTAGCAAAACTACTTTATAAAGTGAAGTTGAGGGTAAATCTTAATAGATTGTATGGATGTACATAGAGATTTTCCTGTTGATAAGAATTGAAGATACAGCCTCAGAGGCGTAGATGATGAGTGAGAAGTAGCCCCACGTTTTAAAGACAGGTTCTCAAAACATGTACACAGGCCTTACTGTGAAATGGACATTCCAGTCCAGCAACCGTCTCTCCCACAGCCATTAGCAGAGAAGGCCAAAGATTCAGTTGGGCAGATGTATCTTTAGGGGGACTTCACAAGAGGAGAGAGCACAGTAGCATTTCTTCCCTGTGCGCCTGGGACATTGCTCCTCCTACCAGAGCCAAGAGAAGGAGGCAGTGGGAGTGCCCCTTGGAGAACTGGGAGCGCTAGCTGGAAAGCAATGTGGGATTCTCACTCCCTGGCCAGGTGCTTGCCGGGCTGGAAGGACGGGTACACTTGCCCTGTGCTGCTACAGGAGTGGAAGACAAGTGTGTTTTGGGGAGAACCTGACAAGGGTCCCCTGGAGTTTGAGGAGTATAGAGAGATAGTAGACTGGAGGCTACTATCCTAGTGGCTGGATGCGGACAGAGGGTTCTAGCATTCAGCTGGGCAAGAATGCACAATGTTTCCCATGAACCAAGGGGACAAGGTGGAGACTGTCTACCAAATGAGATAAAAGGACAGGCCATGCCATAATGAGAGAAACAGGGAGATTTGAATTTGATGAAAAATTAAAGTGAATTTAGGTTGGACTGAAATTTTCCATAGCTGAAAATGAGACTCTTCTCACATCTGAAAGTGACCCTAAAGGTAAGGGACCTGCCTGAAATGTCACTGGGGGGCAGAGAAGGGAGATCTTGTTTAAAAAGGCAGAGGTGAAGGACCCCTGGGTGGCTCACTTGGTTATGCGTCTGCTTTTGGCTGGGGCCCTAATCTCAGGGTCCTGGGATTGAGCCCCACATCTGACTCCGTGCGTAGCAGGGAGCTGGCTTCTCCCTCTGCCTGCCACTTCCCCTGCTTGTTTTCTCACTCTCTCATTCTCTCTGACCAAAAAAAAAAAAAAAAAAAAAAAGGCAGAGGTGGGAGGGGGCACTGAGCTGACTCAATCAGTTGAGCCCGCGACTCTTGATTTTGGGGTTGTAAGTTCAAGTCCCATGTTGGATGAAGAGATTACTTAAAAAATTAAAAATTAAATAAAATAGGGGTTCCTGGACTCAGTTAAGTGTCCGACTCTTGATTTCAGCTCAGGGTTGTGAGATCCAGCCCCGTGAGATTGAGCCCTGAGTCAGGCTCTGTGCTGAGCATGGAGCCTGCTTAAGATTCTCTCTCTTCCTCTCCCTTTGCCCCTCCCCCCCCAGCTTGTGCCCTCTCTCTCTCCTAAAAAAAATATATATATAAATAAAATTTTAAAAATAAAACAAAGGCAGAGGTGGGAGAAAAGCTGTTTACTGATTATAATTACTGACTCAGCACATTTAATAGAGCAGTTACACCATTTATTTAAAAAGTAATTATTACACCACCTATGGAGTATTCTTTCCAAAACAAAAAAAATTAATTTTGAACCTGAATTTAATCAAGCCTCTTGAACTAACTAGCAGATTATGGGAAAGATGGGAGATGGAAGAACTTGTTAATGACATCAGGAGAATGCCATCAACCAACAGAATATTAGAAATGCCACAGGACAGAACCTTTTGTTGTTCACAAGTGTGATGATTGGGGTTCAGCCACCGTGTGAAATGTGCCTCCCTCAAACCTTGTCACAACATAATTGGCACCTTACCCATCTGATGTGAAAAGGAAAAAAAAATCCCACAGGACAAAATCCCTTTTCTCTTCAACAAACACATGACTTAAAAGAAAAAAGAGAAGGAATTGTCATAAGTTAAAAGAAACCTAAGAGAATGTCTAAATATGTAATATGTGCACTGTGTTGGAATTTTTATTAGAACAACTGTAAAAAGATATTTCTGAGACAATCAGGGAAAGCTGAACTTGCATTGGATATTAAATATATTAAGGAATTTTTATGAATTTGGGAGGGCACGATAATGCTATTATGCTTTTTTTCTTGTAAGTTCTCATGCCCTAGAGAAACATTCTAAGGTATTTATAAGTGAAGAGATATGATGTCTGGGATTCATTTTTAAATACTGTAGGATAAAAGAAAGTAAAGTGTGAATTTGAGGGGAGGATCATGAAAAAAGAATAGTAGAATGGGAATAACTGTTGAAGCTAGGTGATGTGTACATGAATGCTTCATTATACTATTCTATTTTTGTATATGTACAACTTTCTATGGGGCGCCTGGGTGGCTCAGTTAATTAAGTGTCTGACTCTTGATTTCAGCTCAGGTCATGATCTTGAGGGTCCTGGGACGGAGCCTCAAGTTGGGCTCCCCACTCAGTGGGAAGTCTGCTTCTCTCTCTCTCTCTTCCTCTTCCCTCTACCCTTCCCCCTGCTTGTGCTCTCTCTCTCTAAAACAAATAGATAAGTCTTAAAACTTTTTTTTCTATGGTAAAAAGTTAAAAAATTAAAAATTAAATTAAAAAGCTATTTAGATATCAAATATTTTTATTTTTATTTTCTTAAGGTCTGTGGTGTAGCAGAATGGTAAAAAGTTCAAGTGTAGGAGTTAAACTTAGTTTTGAATACTGGCTACAACTGTTATCAGTTATGTGACCTTAGGCAAGCCACTTAACTTCCTAAGCCCCATTTTCCCCATCTGCCAAAATGGGAATAATACCAATGCCTATTATTGTTGCTGCAAGGGTTTAATGAGATAATACATATAAAACTTAACAGAGCACAGGATTGCTGCAAGTATTAGAGAAATCAGTAATGTCTGCAAGGGGGCACAGAGTAAGTGCTAATATTAGCTTAATCAGATTTCATTTTCACTTCTCTCTCTGTTTAAGCTACTATCTTTGATATCATAGTTGCCTTGTTACTTTTAAGTCTGAAAACTGCCATGCTGATGTGAAATGTGCTTAGGCAGAAATCCTCAGGGGTGGGGAACTGGTTTTATATCTCCTCACCTTGGAATCCATCCAGACTTAACCTTTGATCAGTTGGAGTTCTATGATTGCAAGTCACAGAAAACAATTCTGAATAACTTAAGATGGAAAAAAAGAAATCTTACAGCATACAAGGACAGTCTGGACCTGGGAAGGCAGAATTAGGGCAAGCTCAGGAACCAGAAACACTCTAGTAGAGATCTGAGTAACATAAAGCCATAATGTTTAAATTCCTCAGGTCACTACAGTCAGGACGAATGGACTTGAATTATTTGAAATCTCTGTATCACTTTGCTCAAGGTTTCAGTTTCAGAGACAGCGTGGCTGAGTGGCCCCGTTTGGGTCACATGCCCATCCGTGGGTTGGAATGGGGAAGTGGATTGGGTACCTCTAGTGACTGTATCTGGTGATGGACGGATTGATATCTGTGTCAGACCCCTAGTTGTTCCATAATGACCATTTTTCTGTTCTTCCATGGAAATAGGGTTTTAGCTGGCCAACTACCTGCCCAGCCAAATACTCCATTTCCTAACCTCCCTAGAAGCTCCATGAGGCCATGTGATAAAAGTAGAAATATGGGGCATTTCCAGGTTCTGCCCTTAATAGAATTGGAGATATGCTCCTCCTTCCCATGGCTGAAAGAAAAGTACAGTTGCAACAGCTACCTTGGACCTGTGTATGACAGGAATAGGGCCACAAGATTTAGGAAATAAAAATACAGGATGCCCAGTTAAATTCGAATTTCAGATAAACAAGGAAATCTTTTTTAAAAAACTTAAGTATGTCCCAAGCGACTTTTGAAGACAGAGAAGTTCAACATAAATTGTTAAGTGAGAATAGAGCAGGGAGCTGAATAGTATGGATGCACTGTATGTTAATGACCTGTAGGCTAGTATATGTTTAGAAAAGAGTCATTTATGTTTAAATATGACCATTCTGACTGTGATATGAACAATGATTTAGAGAGGAATGAGAGGAAGAGAGGCAAGAGATAATGGTGGCCTAGACCAGTTGGCAGCATTAAGAATGGAAAAGAATAGACAGTTGGTGATATACATTGAATATAAATACATGTGTTTTGGGGATATACTAAATAATTACCAGTGGTTTTCACAGGGTGGGCAGAGAGTAAAAAGATGTGGGAATTTCACATTCTAAGTCATATAACTTCAATAGGAAAGATTGATATTTTTGACTTCCTAGAAATAAGAAAAATTCTGTATGTTTAAAAGTACCATGAAAAGCTAAAAGATGAAGGCAAAGTTGGAAAAATCAATTATAAAATATATTCTGGACAAAGGATTAATATTCCTAATATATAAAGTGCTCCTACAAATCCAAAGGACAGAGATCAGCATACTAGTAGTAAATGAGCAAAAGACATGAAAAGTCACAAAAGAAATGCATTATTTCCAATCAACTGAAAACATTCTACCTTGTTAATCAGAACAGAAGTGCATATGACAACTAGATAGTATTTTCTTCCTAAATTGGCTTTTTTTTTTTTTTTTTTGAAAAGAACAATCTCAATGTTATGTTATGCAATTTCCTTGAGTAAGGTTATCAGAGAGTGGGATTTGGGTTTGGAAGTTTAGTTTGTCTGCAGTGAAGTAGCTTTGGATGATGACAAATCCAAAGGTAGTCCCCAGAGTAGGTCACACTTTATGAATGGGCTTACTGTGGCCGATGAATTGGGAGATCACCGTATCAGGTGGGTTATTAATGTCTAACACAAGTAACAGTAACTATCTGTTATTGAGTATTGAAAATGTGCCACTGGCACATTCTAAAGGCTCACAAAATTCTCCTAGAGGAGGTGCTAATGTCCTTCACGTCCTACCAGGAAAAAGCCCAAGTCTTAGAGAAGTTAAATAACCTGCTAGCTTTTCCGCATTTACATAGGTGGCCATACTGTACTTCATTCACGCATACAATATTAATTAAACATCAAGTATTAGGCAATCGCATTAGAAATGTAAGTACAGTAGTGAACAAAATCCTTCTTTTTGTGTAGCTGATCAGCTAGAGAGAAACAGAGATAGGTAAGTAGGCAATTATAATGTAGCACCCTATGCCATCTCTAAGAAACACACCTCAAACTGGGGGAGGGGGGGTATCAGAGCTGCCTTGTACCGGCTCTTACCGCTCACAAGGGCTGATTGTTCCAGCAGCATTATTCGTAATTGCCCCAAAGTGGGAACAATCAATGTTCATCGACTGATAAATGGATACATAAATGTTGTATATCTATACAGTGAAATATTATTCAGGAATACAAAGAAATGAAGTATTGATATATGCTACAACCCATATGGACCTTGAAAACATGTGCTAAGTGAAAGAAAGCACACACACACACACACACAGAGCATATTGTATGATTCCATTTATGTGACATGTCCAGAAGAAGCAAATCTATAAAGATGGAAAATAAATTAGCAGTTGCCTAGGACAGGGACAGGGAGATGGTTGGAGGTTAGTGAATGTTAATAAGTACAAGGTTTCATTTTGGGGTGATGAAAATGTTTGAAAATTGAGGGTTGTGGTTGCAGATGCACAAATCTGAATATATTAAAACTGATGAACTGTCTGTTTAAATGGGTGAATTGTGTAATGTGTGAATTATATTTTAATAGAAGTTATTTTAAAACAAGTTGATTATGAACATCTCTTCCCAAATTGCATTCAATGACATGTTGGTGGGAGTAGAGTTGCCAGATTTAGCAAGTAAAAATATAGGACAACCAGTTAAATTTGAATTTCAGATAAACAGCAAATACTTTTTTTTTTTTTAAAGATTTTATTTATTTATTTGACAGAAAGACACAGTGAGAGAAGGAACACAAGTAGGGGGAGAGGGAGAGGGAGAAGCAGGCTTCCCGCTGAGCAGGGAGCCTGATGCAGGGCTCGATCCCAGGACCCTGGGACCATGACCTGAGCCGAAGGCAGATGTCCAACGACTGAGCCACCCAGGTGCCCCAGCAAATACTTTTTAAATATAAGCATGTTCCATGCAATATTTGGGACATATTTATATCAAAAATGATTCTTGTTTATCTGAAGTTCAGATTTAACTGGGTGTCCTGCATTTTACCTTGAAATCCAGGTAGGAGTATTGACACAGCAGAAATCAGTAAATGCTACAAATCAGACTCCACTCCCCTCCCCAGAGAGCTCATTGTTAAGCATCTGCCATCACACCATTGCCTAAGCTGTTAAAAAAAGAAAGACTGTAAGTCAAAGGATGTAAAAAATATACTAAGCAAATACTAACCAATACAAAGGTAGCATGACTATATTCATATCAGACAAAATAGATTTTAAAGCAAAAAGCACTACTGTGATAAGGATAGTCACATTGACAGAAGATTAATTTCATTGAGATTTAATAATTCAGGGGCACCTGCGTGGCTCAGTTGGTTAAGCATCTGCCTTCGGCTCAGGTCATGATCTCAGGGTCCTGGGATTGAGCCTGGCATCAGGCTTCCTGTTCAGTGGGGAGTCTGCTTCTCTCTCAGCCTGACACTCCCCCTGCTTGTGCTCTCTCACTCTCTCTCTCTCTCTCAAATAAATAAAGTCTTTAAAAAAATTTTAAAAAAGAGAGATTTAACAATTCAAGGTTCTATGGGCCTCCTAGCACAGCTTTAGAATACTTAAAATGAAAGTTGCCAGGTCTGCAAGGAGACTCAACAAATCCATTACCATAATGGAGACTTTGATATCTCTGTATCAATAATTAATAGGTCAATCATAAAAGATATCAATAGAACTATAGAAGATCTGAAAAATACAACTAACAAGCTTGATCTAATAAACACATGTAGACCCCCATACCCCACAACTGAATTACATATATTCCTGTCAGATGCCCATAAAACACTTATGTAAAAACTTACTAGGCCAAAAAACAAGTTTGAGTAACTTTTTTTTTTTTTTAAAGATTTTATTTATTTATTTTGAGAGAGAGAATGAGAGAGAACACATGAGAGGGGATAGGGTCAGAGGGCAAAGCAGACTCCCTGCCGAGCAGGGAGCCCGATGCGGGACTCGATGCAGGACTCAATGCGGGACTCGATCCAGGGACTCCAGGATCATGACCTGAGCCGAAGGCAGTCTCTTAACCAACTGAGCCACCCAGGTGCCCAAGTTTGAGTAACTTTTTAAAGAACTGGTATATCCAGGGCCACCTAGGTGGCTCCGTCAGTTGAGCGTCCAACTGTTGGTTTCAGCTTGGGTCATGATCTTGGGGTTGTGGGATCTGGCCCAGAGTCAGGCTCCATGTTCCGCATGGGGTCTGCTTGAGATTCTCTCCCTCTTCCTTAGCCCCTCCCCCCGCTCACACTCACACTCTCTTTCTCTCCTTCTGAAAAAAAAAATGAATAAATAAAAAATTTAAAAAAAATAGCTGGTATACACAGATCATATTCTCTAAATACAATGTGATTGAGTTAGAAATACATGTTAAAAGATTTTTTAAAATATTACATGATTGGAAATATTATAAACATACTTATTAAAGCAACATGTCTCAGAGAAGAAATTGTAATGGAAATTTAAAAATACTTAAACTTGGATGGTAATAAAAATATACATCAAACATTCTGGAAAGGAATTCTTAGAGGAAAATGCATAATTCTCTGGGTTTTGTTTTTTTTTTTTTAAGATTTTTAATTTTTTATTTGACAGAGAAAGAGAGAGAGAGAGTACAAGCAAGGGTAGTGGCAGAGGGAGAGGGAGAAGCAGGCTCCCTGCTCAGCAGAGAGCCCGATGTGGGGCTCCATCCCAGGACCCTGGGATCATGACCTGAGCCGAAGGCAGATGCTTAACCATCTGAGCCACCCAGGCACCCCTGTTCTTATATTAGAAAGAAAAGTATACCAAAAGGTTAATGAGCTACACTAATCTCAAATCTATGAGATTGGAAGAGAGATCAAAAGAATAAAATGAGGGGCACCTGGGTGGCTCAGTCAGTTGAGTGCCCCACTCTTGGTTTCAGGCTCAGGTCACGATCTCAGGGTCATGAGATCAAGCCCATGTCACGCTCTGCATGGAGTCTGCTTGGGATTCTCTCTGCCCCTCCTGTCCCATCTCTGTCTCTGTATGTGTGTGTCTCTCTCTCAAATAAATAAATAAATCTTAAAAAAAGAATAAAACCAAAGATAGTGAGGAAAAAGGGGAAATAATATAACTATTATATTCAATATTATTTCAATATATAATTCAATATTATATTGAATATAATAATGAAATAATAATGATGAACAGAAATCAAAAGGAAAGAATGCACAAATGAACAAATTTAGGGAAAGTGATTGAAATAATAAAAAAATTGAATTGGTATTTTAACATCTTCCCATGCATGAAAGGAAACCTACCAAGCCCAGACAATTTTATTGATGAGTTCTAATACACTTTCAAGGGATAGAAAATGAGGAGAAACAGTCCCTGACTCATTTTCTGAAGTTGGGTATAATGGTGATACGAAAAATAGACAAGTTCAGTGTAAGAAATGCAATTTATAAGCCCTTGCACTTAAGAACACAGATGCCAAAATCCTAAAACAAAATATTAGCAAACTGAATACCGTAAGACATAGACAAAGACTATATAACTTTGCCAAGTTGATTATAAGGATTCAGGGTTGGTTCAACATTAGAAAATCAACTCATGTATGGGGAACCTGGGTGGCTCAGTCAGTTAAGTGTCCGACTGTTGATGTCAGCTCAGGTTATGATCTCAGAGTTGTGAGGTCAAGCCCCCCGTCAGGCCCCACGCTGGGCATGGAGCCTGCTTAAGATTCTCTGCCTCTCTCCCCCACTCCTCCCCCCTCAAAAAAAAGAAAAGAAGGATAATCAGTGTGATTTGCTACATCAAGAGATTAAAGGCAATATGATCATCTCAATAGATATAGAAAAAAACATTCAATAAAGTTATTACTTTTTTTTAAGTTTTTATTTATTTAAGTAATCTCTACACCCAAAGTGGGGCTCAAATTCATGACCCTGAGATTAAGAGTTGCATGCTCCTCCAACTGAGCCAGCCAGGTGCCCCTCCTTTACTTTTTCTTAAAATGTTACATATACATTTTATATACAATGTGTTGTTGGCAAACTATAGCCTGTGGGTCAAATCTTGCCTGCTGCCTGTTTTTGTGCAGCTAGAAACTAAGAATTGTTTCAACATTAACTAGTTTAAAAAAAAAGAATATTTATCACACATGAAAACTATGTGAAATTCTAATTGCAGTGTCCACAAATAAAGTTTTATTAGAACACAGTTATGCCCATTTCTTTAGGTATTGTCTATGGCTGTTTCACAATACAACAGCAGAATTGAGTAGTTGACCCAGAGACGATATGACCTGCAAGTCCTAAAGTATTTATTATCTGGCTCTTTACAGAGAAAGTTCTCCAATCCCTGCTATAAAGCTCATGAGTGTATTGTAACAAATAGAAATAAAATCATAGCATAAAAATATTAAGCTTTAAAAAGTTATGGGGTCTTTGTCTGATTTTGGGATCAAGGTAATGCTGGCCTCATAAAATGAGTTTGGAAGTTTTCCTTCCATTTCTATTTTTTGGAAGAAATGGGCAGAAGACATGAAGAGACATTTTTCTAAAGAAGACCTCCAAATGGGCAACAGACACATGAAAAAGTGCTCAACATCCCTTGGCATCAGGGAAATATAAATCAAAACCTCAATGAGACACCACCTCACACCAGTCAGAATGGCTAAAATTAACAAGTCAGGAAACGACAGATGTTGGCGGGGATGTGGAGAAAGGGGAACGCTTCTACACTGTTGGTGGGAATGCAAGCTGGTGCAGCCACTCTGGAAAAGAGTGTGGGGGTTCCTCAAAAAGTTAAAAATAGAGCTACCCTATGACCTAGCAATTGCACTATGAGTATTTACCCCAAAGATACAAATGTACTGATCCGAAGGGGTATGTGCACCCCAATGTTTATAGCAGCAATGTTCACAATAGCCAAACTATAGCAAGAGCCAAGATGTCCATCAACAGATGAATGGTTAAAGAAGATGTGGTATATATATACAATGGGATATTATGCAGCCGTCAAAACCCCCCCAAATCTTGCTATTTGCAATGTGGAGGGTATTATGCTAAGTGAAATAAGTCAATCAGAGGAAGACATGTATCATATGATCTCACTGATGTGAGGAATTCTTAATCTCAGGAAACAAACTGAGGATTGCTGGAGTGGTGGGGGGTGGGAGGGATGGGATGGCTGGTGATAGACATTGGGGAGGGTATGTGCTATGGTGAGCGCTGTGAATTGTGTAAGACTGATGAATCACAGACCTGTACCTCTGAAACAAATAATACATTAGATGTTAAAAAAAAAAAAAGATAGTAGGAAGGGAAAAATGAAGGGGGGGATATTGGAGGGGGAGATGAACCATGAGAGACTATGGACTCTGAGAAACAAACTGAGGGTTCTAGAGGGGAGGGGGGTGGGGGGATGGGTTAGCCTGGTGATGGGTATTAAGGAGGCATGTACTGAATGGAGCACTGGGTGTTATACGCAAACAATGAATCATGGAACACTGCATCAAAAACTAATGATGTAAGGTGTGGTGATTAACATAACATAATAAAATAAAATTTTTAAAAAAGTTATGGGAGTTATTATCTTATTTTAGCGATGCCTATAGACTAGAAATTTGATTTTACAAGTTTCTATGCTACAGACTGAATGAAATACTCTATGTGTTTTTTGAGGATGCAAGGAATCATTTAAGAGACACATTTTCTTATTATGGTATGAAGTGAAGTCTATAATTGAGACAGCAAAATGTTTATACATGATTGTCAACTTGGATTTATCTCATTAAATTCCTTCTTTTCATATAATTATCAAACGTTTTGGACTGACTTGAGTTAATATATTATTGGTCAAGTGATTTAAGATGATTTAGGTGATAGCCTTAAAAATACTATGTCAAAAATATGACCTGATCTTCACAGTAGATCCCAGCAAGGGGGATTAGTGGCTGGAAAATGTAGGGGAGGAAAATTGTTTTTCCTCTACTCCCTTAAGTTCAGTGCCTGGAGCCCTGCAAATTGAAATGACCAAAGACAGATAAACGAGAGAAGGTTTATTTTATATGTGTATGAGAGTCCTCACAGATATGAAGTGAAGGCCCCAAAGAGGAGATCAGACCCAAAGGCTTATATATCATTTTAACAAAGAGCAATACATTTGTGGAGAAGGGACAAGACAAAGGAAAAGGGATTTGAGCTTCTAAAAAGATGGAAGATAACGACATTTTGCAAAGTTTGTCACACAGATTCCTCTGGTACCAGTCTCTGGTCTGGTAAGAGTCGAGCTGTCTCCAGTGATTCAGAGTCCCAGGGATTAAGCGTTGTTTTTCTCTTCCTGGTACAGGAAAAGGAGACATCTTTATGAATGGCAAAGTTCATTCTGCTTTTAGCTAGATGGGGGAGGGCAGAGAGTTTTTTTTTCCTATAACTGTAGTTTCTTAATTGCCTTTGATTCAAAATAATCATTATGCCACAGTGGCATATTTTGGGGTGGCATATTCTGGTCATCTTCAACGAGTGGCTGCCTGAGGTAGGATTTATCTTGGTGAATTTCACAATCTGGATCTGGTGTCTCCACCCCCCCCCCCCCCCCCCCCCCCGCCCTCTTCAGAGAAAACACAATTCTTCTCCACTTTCATCTTGAAAATGGGCTAACAGATTTTCTGCAGTTGCTGCTTGTTTTTCTACCTCATCATATGTCATTTCTAGTAATCTCTCTGTAGAAGGTTGGGCAGGAAATTTCTTCTATTTAAGCACCACTATTGAGGGCTTGGGTATCCTTCAGGTAACCACAGTTTGGTTTACTTTTTAATTTAATATGGGCCTATTTATTTTACATTTTTTCAAATTTTCCTCTTAAAACAGTTTGTGTTCTTAAAGCCAAAGTGAACCATATCCTTCTTTGATTTTACTCATTTATTAATTCAACACAGGTTTTTGAGTACCTATTATGTGCCAGGCACTATTTCAGGTATTGGGGATCCTATAATGTACAAAAGGGGGAAAATACTCTGCCTTTATATTCTCATGGAGGGAATAGACAATAAACAAGATATATATGTAAAATATGTAATATTAGAGTGACAAATGGTAAAAACGGCTATAAGAAAAAAAAAAAGGAAAAAAGAAAGAAAAAAATGACTGTAAGAGTAGATGATAAATTGTAGAAAACCAGACAGTGATTGATATGAATAATCTGTAAGTGATAGCAATGTAAATAACCTTGTCCCCTAGAAATGCAAATGTTTTGTGTCTGGTAGAAGAGATTACAACCCAAAGATTAGATTTATTGCCCTGTGGGGTATTAATCAATTTTTATGTAATTTAGTAATCTTATTCCAGCATTTTTTCCCTCAGTGACTAGAAATATTTTGTCTGTCCTATGCTCTATGGTTTATCACTTTTCTGGCTCTCTCATTAATGAGGTAAACATCTCTTTGACTCTATATATGTACTCTGAGCATCATGGTTTTTAACTTTCTGAAAATTCTATGTAGAATTGGTTTATTGAGCTCTGACTTCCCAACCATCTTTAATGAAAAACCAAAAACTGGGGTGCCTGGGTGGCTCAGATCGTTAAGCGTCTGCCTTCGGCTCAGGTCATGATCCCAGGGTCCTGGGATCGAGCCCCACATCGGGCTCCTGGCTCAGCAAGGAGCCTGCTTCTCCCTCTCCCTCTGCCTCTCTCCCTGCTCATGCTCTCTCTCTCTCTCTCTCCCTGTATCTCTGTGTCTCAAATAAATAAATTAAAAAAAAAAAAAAAAGAAAAAAACCAAAAACTAAAAAATACATATATTTCAAAATACATATGTTAAAAAAATAAAACTAGAAATTAAAAAAAACCCTTGTGGGTTGATTTTTAATATTCTAATGTTGATGGAATATTAGGCATTACGAATGGAGATCATGAAGACCATACAGTTATAAGTGATGAAAGCTTATAAGGAATGTTTTTAAAATATATATATAGTATTAGGGGCGCCTGGGTGGCTCAGTTGGTTAAGTGTCTGACTTCAGCTCAGGTCATGGTCTCAGGATCCTGGGATTGAGCCCTGCCTCAAGCCCTCATCAGGCTCCATGCTCAGTGGGGAGTCTGCTTGTCCCAATCCCTCTCTTTCTTCCTCCCCTCCCCTCTGTCCCTCTCTCAAATAAATAAATAAAATCTTTAAAAATATATCTAGTGTTAAAATATAAACTGAGGCATATTAAACTTCTGAAGTTTATTTGAGCAAAAATCCATTTGAATCAGCAATGTCAAAGGAGAAGTGGTTAGCAGCACTCCACAAACAGAAGCTAGGGGAAAGACTTGTAGATAAGGTGCAGGAGCAAAGCGTGGGAATAATTTGATTGGCTATAGTCTAAGCATTTGCCTTATTTACAAAAGTCTAGTTGACTGTTTGTGATTGGTTGTCCTTAGGTTTTGATTTGTTAATCTTGAAGCATTGCTGGCTTAGGTTTGGGTTTCCTTGGGTGGCATTAAAGCCACCTCATCAATGGCCTCCTTGCTTAATTAATTTAGCAATAGGTAAATAAATAAAACATTTGAACTTCTAGAATAATATTGCCTACTTTATAGGTGTTTTATACTAGTTGACAGGTATTCAAGCATTTGAAATCATTAATAGTTCAGGCTCTGGAGTCAGATTGCCTGCCTGCCTTCCAATCTTGGCTCAACCACTTTTTGGTTTGGGAAAGTTATTTAATCTCTTTCTGTCTCATAGGATTATTATGAGGAATAAATGAAATAATGTAAGAAAGTCCCAACAGTGCTAGTAAGTGCTCGATACATGTTATCTGTGAGCTTTCTGTTGAGTTACTTTGTCCTTGCAATGAGAAGTTAGGATATACAAAGTAATGTAGAACAAGTAACCATTGCAACTTTATATCGTTATGTCAATTACTTTAAAAACATTACATGATGTTTGCAACATTTAATAGAATGGCTTTTCTCACTATTGAAAAATTCTACTTAAGCAGAGCTTTTATCAAATCAAAATGGATTCTTACCTACCAAAGTAGTCCTGTATTTTATCTTTATTCTATAGTATAACAAAACATTTTACCACCACAACTAAATGTTGTTTTCTAGTCAAACCTAGGTCTCAACGAACAGTGCTTTTTTGCGTGAAAAAGAAACTTCCTACACTGTTACCTGAGTAAGCAGTTGGCAATACAAAGATCTGGGAAACATTTCTTTAGAGGATTTATGAGTGAACCCACTTCTGCCAAATGTTAGCAGTTAATAATTTCCCAAGCAACAGAAAGAAATATGCCCCCCCAATTAAATACAATAAAATGAAAACAAAAATAGATACAGTTCTCTTTAAACTGTTGGCACAATGATTCAAGCCAACTTCGTAATGAGGTTCAGCAAATAGTATGCAGGCTTAAAAAATGAATTGGTCTTTCCAAGTGTCTTCAACTTTCCAAGTCAGAGCAGAAGATACAACAGATCTCTTTATTCTATTCTACCACACAGTACTTTAAACTCACCCAGATTGTCAACATTGAGGGACAGAAGTCTTGATTTACATAACAACACCTTAAACTTTGCAATTTAAAATTACTCCACTAAATTGGTTACATACTATCTTAGAATTTTTCTTCAGTATATAAAAGGATTTAAAGATGGTTTTTGTCACTAATTTCCCACCACAAGATGAAATTATTTATTATGAGCTTTAAATTTGTTAAAAAGAAACAACGGGCCCCAAATTGTGTCACTTTTGCTGGGCCGCGCCAAGACTAAATACCCAGCCTAATGGCAGTTCTAGCCTCTCCCAGAGGAGGAATTTTAATCCAGTCAGTCTGGAATCTCCCGGTTAGCTAGTGAGGTAATCTGTATGATGAGATCTCCTGCCTTCCTCTAGGGGAAGGTAAACTTTCCTGAAGTAATCTGCTCTAAATTTCCTTGTCCCACCTTCCCTTTGGCTCCTAAAAAACTTGCATTTTGTACAACTTGTGGAGTGCTCCCTTATCTTCGCTAGATGGGCTGCTGCCTGATTCATGAATCATTGGATAAAGCCAATTAGATCTTTAAAATTCAACTTACTCAACTGAATTTTGTTTTTTAGACACATTTTATACTAGCATTTTATAATACAATTAATAGAGGATAGTCAGAAGAAAGACAGGCAGAGGCTAGCCCCCCAGACGAAATTACCCTTAAAAGGAAAAAGACCCCATCCGGTTATTATACCCCACCCTGAAAGGAGCCCTCCACCCTTTCCCATGTAAACAGCTATCTGATAGGTAGATGAGCACATGGACAAAAACCTGATTGGGTGATAGGCATGGAGGGCTAATCAGATTAAAACAGCTCGCCAACAATCTCATAAAATCCTCTAGACTTAGAAATTCCAAGGCAACGCTCATGGGTCCCTTCTCTCTTTGGGACCTTTGTGCTATCGCCCAATAAACTTTGCCTTGCTGCTCAGCACCCTTTGTCTGGTCTACCTCTTCAGTCTTTGAAGCGAAATGACCAAGAGCCACAGGCACTAAAGGACAAGAAATCCTGGAACACAGCTGTGTTATATGTAGTAGTTTCTTGAGTGAATGGTGGGGAGGAAAAATAACTTTCCCTTTACCCTTCTGAGTTATTGGCTGAGACACCCTGTAATAAGTCAGATGAAGAGAAAAACAAATAGAAGTGTTTTAACATATACACCTTATATACACATAGGGGATACCCACAGAGAAATGAGCAACTTCCCAAGGAAGCCTAAGCCACCAGTTTAAAAACCATCTACAGCTAAAGATGAAAGAAAAAAAAAGGATTGTGTGTTGGTTGGTCACTGGGGGGTTGGTGGGGGGGAGGCCAGGTATGGGAGGTACCCAGGAGAAGAGTACTCCCTCTTCCTGGTACAGAGAGGGGACACTCTTACAAATAGAGATTTCCTTACAACAGGGTAACTTATATCCTGTTTCACAGCCTCTGCACCAGCCACTTCTCAAAATAGTCAGCTCTCAATAATCCTTATGCCAAAGAGGTATATTTTGGGGTGACATTCTGCTACCCATCAGAACAACATTCCCATCTGGATTTCAAATGAATTGGGCAAACTAATTATTGTCTTTAAGGCCCCACCATGCTCCACACATTGGCAAAGATGTTTTAGGTTGAAGGGGATCAGACTATGCCACTTGGGCATACTGATTATTTTGAGCTAAAGGCAATTGAGAAACAGCAGATAGAATCAAGAGCCAATGAAATAAATTCCTGGGCCCAAGACGGAGCTGCTCCTGTGGAGGGCAGGGAAGGGGGCTGCCACATAAGCAAATCAAAGCTTAGATAACCTTTCTGGTCAGAGCCTGACCAGAAACACCGTATACCTAGTCAACCAATCCCCAAACGCCAAGGCAACTATGGGGCTTCTCACTGAAATTGATGATGTGGCTCCCGCCCATCAGATATGTTCTATTTGTTTCCTCCTTGTTCTTGATTCTTTATTCTATAAAAGCTTCTTGCCTTCTGCCCCATTTTTAAAAAGTTTTATTTATTTAAGTAACCTGTATACCCAACCTGGGGCTTGAACTCACAATCCCAAGATCAAGAGATGCATGCTCTTCGGACTGAGCCAGCCAGGCGCCCCTGCCTTCTGCCCCATTTTGCAGTTCTCCCAAAGAAGACTGTCCACTTCAGGAAGTGTTAAATAAAGTTTGTTCATATAACTGAAATTGTCTTCTTAAATCATCTTTATAACCGAGTTCTCTGCCCTCCCTCTTTCTGCCTAAAAGCAGGGCATAGACTTCCTTCCCTGCACCAGGTGAGGAGAGCTATATCCTTACTTCTTGTTAAAAGATAAACTGAGACATATTAAAAATTGTAAGAGTTTATTTGAGCAAAGTTGATTAGGATGGGACAAATGGGCCAAATCAGAAGTAGTTAGCATCCCACCTACCTAGCCAGGGGTTTTGCTCCTGTTGGGGAGCCAGATTTCCTCTCTTCTTCAAGGGCCTTCTAGCTGGACTAAGAATCAAATTAGCATGAGACAGACTAACAGAAGAAAATCAAACTTAATAGCGTTGTATACGGGAAATCCACACAGACATGGAAATTCCAAAGACAGGCAAAATGAGGTATGTTTGTCATTCTGAACTAAGAAGGAGGGGGAAGGTGTCTGGGACTTCAAAGGGAGGGACCGCCATTCACAGGAAGATGAAAAAGAGTAAATGTTTGGTAAACAGATGTTTGCCCTGGACTACAGATGGGTCACTCAGATAAAATTTATCTATGCTAATGACCCTTATTCTGGGAAAGACCTCCAATTTAGATTCTTCTATGTGATTAATGGAGGGGTAAAAGTTTCTCTTGAGCCTGCAGGGTCTTGATTGCCTTCAGCTCAAAATAATCTGCATGCCAAAGTGGCCCAACCTGGCCCCAACACTGGTCACTTTCCCACAACCTACCTGCCCAAGATACCTAAACCCTTTTCCCTTTGTCTAGTCACTTCTCAACACACCACCATTTGTTAAAATGATGTATAAGCAAATCCAACCACTTTGGTGGTTTTTAAAAACTTTTTAAAAACCACTTTGGTTTTTCTATTCTTTCTCTTCTTTCCTCCTCCTCTTCCTCCTTTTCTTTCTCCTCCTCATCCTCCTCTTTCTTCTTCTTAGTGAAGTCTTTATGCACATGTAAATATTAACATCAATAAAAATTGTTTGCCTTTTCTCCTGTTAACCTGTCTTTTGTTACTTTAGTTTGCAGATCCCCGAGATACTTAAGCTGAGAAGGTAGAGGAAAAGTTTTTCCTCGCCTACATGGTAAAAAGGAGAGAAAGGAGACTATTTTCCCAAAGTTCTTCTTTAATTTTTCTCACCAGGTTAATTTGTTTGCTTGTTCATTTCATAAATTGACTAAAATCTGTCTAATGAAATATCTTTTGGGATCTCATATTTTAGTCAAATAACCTGTAACAGGCATTGTCCTGAAAGCATTTTTTTTTAAAAGTGTACCATGCATTCTTTATGTAATCTTGCAGATGTTGATATTAAATATTTAAATATTACTTAGAAGTGATAACATGAATGAGGTGATTGCTCTGAGTTATCAGGTAGATTTTTTTCTCTCTTAATAAAGAAAATAGTTGGTTTTTTTAAAGCTTTTTATTTATTTATTTGACAGAGAGAGGGGGAGCAGCAGGCAGCACTGAGCAGGGAGCCCGATGTGGGGCTCAATCCCAGGACCCTGAGATCATGACTTGAGCTGAAGGCAGACTCTTAACTGACTGAGGCACCCAGGCGCCCTGAGTTTTTTGTTTTGTTTTGTTTATGTTTTTTGTTTAAGATTTTATTTATTTATTTGAGAGAGAGCAAGCACCAGCACAAGCGGCGGGAGGGAGAGGGAAGGGGAGAGAATCTCCAGCAGATTCCTGGCTGAGCACGGAGCCCCACACAGGGCTCAATCCCACCACCCCAGATCATAACCTGAGCTGAAACCAAGAGTCAGGCGCTTAATCAACTGAGCCACCCAGGCACCCTGTTTTTGTTTTTGTTTTTTAAGTACAGATAGATGAAGTGTGTGTGAGAGCTCCTCTTTCCCCCAAAATATTTTTTACACAGTAATTTAACTATTAATAATAATAAAGTACTTTATCATCTTTCATTCCTCTCTCATTCCACCATTTCTGTGGCAAGACATTTTCAGATTAGTATATTATAAAGGTCCATTTATTTGAATCCTGACTACAATATTCTACTTTAGATTTTCAGACTATTCTTTTTTTTTTTTTGATTTTATTTATTTATTCATGAGAGACAGAGAGAAACAGAGGGAGAAGCAGGCTCCCAAGGAGCGGGAAGCCCGATGCGGGACTCGATCCCAGGACCCTGGGATCATGACCTGAGCCGAAGGCAGACGCTTAACCATCTGAGCCACCCAGGCGCCCGATTTTCAGACTATTCTAAAGCTGTCTATGAGCTTAAGCAATGTAGTGCTGAAATAGATGGCTTCTGGAATCTTCTAGCACTGAGTTTCTATCAAATCATAAGGGGGAGATGGAAGTATGGTAGGTCTAAATTCTCTGCAACTCATCATTCTAATTATGTAGCCCAGGGAGGCCGACTGGCTGTCAAGAGACCTCAGGAAGTTCATTTACATTGGTAAATTCACTGTATTACAAGCTCTGAATCTTTGCTTTGCAGGCTCAAAACTTGAACTTTTGTCAGCGCATTGAAAGCAAAGTTTTCTCTTGGCAAACCCATATTATCCAAGATCCCCAAGACTGAAGTGTCATTTTATTAATTTACAATGGGCAATAAAATATTCATGTGGATTGTTATGCTTGCATCAACAGGACCAGCACATTTACTCTTTACAGACAAAACTGCCTGGGAAGCCAATTATAATTGAAAAATTGGTGGGGGGAGGTTCTGTATTCAGAACAAGAGGAGGTAGTTGAATGATGTACTTTAGGGACAAACTTGTCCTGTAGCCTAGAGTGTTCTGAGTCTGCCAAGGTCTCTTCTCCCCCATAATAGGATTGAGTACAAAACTAAGGTGCACATAAGTTGTGTAGCTTAGTTGTGTGTGTTTGTTGGGGGGTAAGAGTTGGGCACGAATAGGAACTGGACAAAGGGAGGATGAATGTAGGGAACATTTCAGGCATATGGAATAGTATATGTAATGGCTCAGATAAGAGAAAGACTGATGAACCCAGAAAATGCAATAATTCAGTATGCCTGAACTGTAACAGCACAAAGGAAACAATGTCAAGAGATAAGAACAGAGGGGTCGTGGGAGCAGGAGCATGTGATGGCCTTGTAAGCCACAGCAAGGGATTTGAATTTTTATCCTCAAGATGATGGGGAACTCATGAGAAATTTTAAGCAAGGGAGTAATGATGATCAGATTTGTGCTTTAGAAAGATCACTCCAGCTGTAGGGTAGAGAATGAATTGGAGGAATGCAAGACCAAAAGTAGAGATGAGTTGGCATCTCAGATTAGAATGGAATGACTTGAAAAATGGGATGATGTGAGATAGAATTTAGGGGAGTGGGTGATTAATTGAATATGGACAAAAGTAAGAAAGGAACAGGTGAAGAGGATAGTTTCTTGCTTGGGCATGCTGGTGTCAGCTCTGAGACAGGAACCCTGGGGGTCACGGGGAATTGAGTGAAGGGTGAGCAGAAGAGGCAGATGATGACTCAACTTTAGAGTTTAGACATTTCAGATTGAGCTTGAGGATTCCATAGATCAAAGTGGATTTGTCCAGTAGGCTGTTAAATATCTTATTTATTTATTTATTTATGAGAGAGTATGATCAGGAGGAGGAGCAGAGGGAGAGAGAGAGAGAGAGAATCTCAAGGAGAGATTCTCTAACAGGAGAGATTCTCTAACAGAGCCCCTATGTGAGGCTCAGTCTCATGACCCTGAGATCATGACCTGAGCAGATACCAAGAGTCTGTTGCTCAACCGACTGAGGCACCTAGGTGCCCCTGAGCTTCATATTTAGAAGAGAGAGCCAGACTCCAGATTTGGAGATCACCAGCAAAAAAATAGTATGTAATAGAAACCATAAGAATATCTGGTGACCCATTGAGAAGGTATGGGAGGTAGGTAATAATAATACCAGTCACTCTTCTGTGTACCTTCTGGCAATGTCCTTCCAAAGTTGAGTAGTTCTAGTACATGACTAGAATCTTCAAGTTCAAGTTCATCACATGATTTTCCAAACAAGACAACTTCTTGGAAGACTTATTGAGCTAACAATCACATAAAACAAACAAACAAGCAAACATTCCACTTGTATTTGTTAAACACTTTAACCTAGCCTTTGAAGTCATGCAGCAACCATTCATTTGGATCAAGTCACTAAGACCCGCCCACCTTCAAGGGAAGAATTAGAGCCTACCTTTTGGTGGGAGGAGTGTCAATGAATTGGCGGATGTAATTTTTTTTTTTTTTCAGGTATATTTTTAAATCACCACAGTCAGGGAAAAAAAGAAGCTACATGTTTTGGAGGCTTTATCCAGTAAGTTTACCACCACCAAGTGGTCTGAAATTCCTTCCTTCCTTCCTTCCTTCCTTCCTTCCTTCCTTCCTTCCTTCCTTCCTTCCTTCC
>NW_023270739.1:24041304-24046065 GCF_011800145.1 Mirounga leonina
TCCTTCCTTCCTTCCTTCCTTCCTTCCTTCCTTCCTTCCTTCCTTCCCTCTTTCCTTCCTTCCTTCCCTCTTTCAAAACTCATTTACAGATATTGGCTACACACTGTGTCACAATCAATAAATTCCAAATTTAATGCATATATTTTTCATTAAGAAGAGGTTTTTGTGTTTTTTTAACGATGCAGATTTATTATCTTACAGTTCTAGAGGTGAGACGTCTGCAATCGGTTTCACTAGACTTAAGTCAAGGTGTCTTCAGGGGCTGGTTCCCTCTGGAGACTCAAGAAGAGAATGTTTCCCTGCCTTTTCCAGCTTCTGGAGGCTGGCTGCACTCCCTGGCTAATGACCCCTTCCTTGAATCATTCTGACACCAGGAAACTGAAGGGACTCCGTGAAAAAAGCTCGTTTTTTTTTTTTTTCTTTGCTCCTTTTCCTGCTTCTATTCTTGCTAGGACCTGTACCCTTGCCTTACAGAGAGGCCTTAATGTTTGTCCTCCCTATAAAGGTCAAGGAGTTAATGATTTCTTTGGAGTCTTCCAGCACAATAGATAATATCTAGGGACTGACCAGGTGAGGTCATCATGTATGTTTTCTAAGACCACCGACTCCAGACACCTTGATGCCAAGACCCCCAGCTCCAGAGCATCAGTGACTTATGGAGGACACCGGAGCAAGGATTTGTCCGACCAGTTCCTGGATGCCTTTGAGGACACGTACACCAGACCATCGTCCTCAGTAAAAACCCCAGACCTCAAGCAAAGATGAGACTCATTCTCCTTTTCCTTTCCAAGTCTCCCAGAGGTTCCATCTGTGTCCACTCTCTCTCAACATCCTCAATGAACTCTGCTCTCACTTCCTGCTGGTTCATGTTTGATTGCTATCCTTAACTTTTGTTTATTTATGTATTTTTAAGTAGGCTCTAGGCCCAGTGTGGGGCTTGAATTCATGACCTGAGATAAAGAGTTGCCTACTCTACCGACTGAGCCAGCCAGGCACCTCACATTGGATTTCTATCCTGCATGTAGCCAAGGACCCTCGTGGGTGGTCGGGCAGGACCCCGACTGGGTCCTCAGACCTGGCCTGCCAGCATCAGTTCCAGCCCCTTGCTTCCATGGTCTCATCTTTTAAAATTGTGGTAAAATGTACCTAACATAAAATTTAGCGTTTTACTTATTTTTAAGTGGACTCTTCAGTGCCATGAAGTACATTCACATTATTGTATAGCCATTGCCACCATCCATTTACAGGACTTTTTAATAGAAAAGAGTTTTAAAATGTTGACCATTGTTTTTATTATTACCTTCAATGTGGTATATGGAATGAATCAGAGCTTTGTAGGCATGGATAAGTTTCCAACTTCTGATCCTCAGTAAAGTCACATATAATGTTTAGATAGAGTTGTAGACAGCGTAGATGACATGTCTAGAACGAGCCAGACTCTTTGCTTTTAACAGTTTAGATCTAGTATATATGAACATATAGAATCCAGTTATTTTCCAACATTTCTTCCAGAGGGAAGGTAGCTCAACTCCTATTTAGCATGAGATCTTAACTGCTCAGCTTCCAGAGGCTGAACTTGATCCGCTCACTACATTCACAGGCTCCCTTGCTCTTGGGCTTCTCGTTGGGCTGGAGCAGTGGAGAGCCCCTGCAGGAAGGGAGAAAGAGTCCAGGACTTATAGTGCATTGGTACCCTCCCTTTCATGTCTAAGTGTCTTCTAAATATTCTTCTACTGAAGGTCCCATCCTGTCTCTCTTGCATAGCTCTCCTTGGGTTCTGGTAACTGCTTCCGCCTCTTGCCCCTTTAAGTACTAGTCCAACTAGATCTATGGTAACTCCTGCTGTTGCTAACTTAGGTGTGCTTTCCCATTTCTTACTGGTTTTCTCAACCTCTGACCATACCTATTGCAACAGTCCCCTCCTTAAAAATTTCTTCAATTACATTTTTCCTTCTGGGCCCCTGATTGATACTCTCCTTTTTTTTTTTTTTTTTTGGAAACAAATCTTACTCTGAATTCCATTGTGTAAAACAGACAAAAGTGAAGGTACATTAGCTGATGCAAAGGTGAATAATGTAGGGCCTCAATTGCTTGCTTCTCCCCATCTGCTGAGGTGGCCTCTGAGGACTTAGGATTTGGAGGGACACATTTAGAAAAACACTGGACTGAAAAAACCCAAGGAAATGCTAGCCCTGACCAATGCTTGGATGACATCTCTCTACCAAACTCGTGAAATAACTTCATCTGACCTCACACCACACTTTGGAAGCATGTGAGAACACACCTTCGGATATTCATTCCATTTCACCAGTGCATCCACACCATCTCTTATGGAATTGATGCACTTTACTGCATTTCATTGGCTGTTCAGCTAGGGGGGCCACAGGTTGCTTTCTCAGTTTGAAGGCTGATAAGAATGATGACTTAGATTTGGCTTCACACCAACTTCACTTTGATTTACTACCTTTTTTTTTTTTTCCCCAAATAGGCAATGTAAAGAATATTCACAAGATAAAAAAGGATGAGTTATCCTAGATCCCCATTGCTTGCCTCGTTGCCACCATGTGTGGTTTTGGAAAACCTGTGCAGAATGAGAAGTCTACCAGGTCAGAAATCCCAACCATGCACTTTGGATGGGATGAGCCATCTCAGCTCTCACGAGGTCCACCCTGTTATCATAGATGGGAAGTTTTGTTGTGCCATCTCTGCGTGATTCCATGGTCCATTTTGTACTCCACTAATTTGTGGTTTAAATGCAATAGGCTTTGGTATGGCTTATCACATATGTATTAAGGGCAGTATTACTTTTTTTTCTGGTATTTATTTATTTGTTTATTTATTTATTTACTGGGATTTTTAAGATTTAAATTCAATTAATTAACATATTATTAGTTTCAGAGGTAGAGTTTAGTGATTATTCAGTCTTATATAATACCCAGTGCTCATTATATCACATGCCCTTCTTGATGCCCATCACCTAGTTACCCCATCCCCCCCCCCACCCTCCTCCCCTCTAACAACCCTCAGTTTATTTCCTATGATTAAGAGTCTCTTATGGTTTGTCTCCCTTTCTGATTTTGTCTTGTTTTATTTTTCCCCCTTCCCTTATGATCCTCTGTTTTGTTTCTTAAATTCTGCATATGAGTGAGATCGTGGGATAATTGTCTTTCTCTGATTGATTATTTCGCTTAGCATAATACCCTCTAGTTCCATCCATGTCATTGCAAATGGCAAGATTTCATTTTTTTTGATGGCTGAGTAGTATTCCATTGCATATATATACCACACCTTCTTTATCTGTTCATCTGTCGATGGATATCTGGGCTCTTTCCATAGTTTGGCTATTGTGGACATTGCTGCTATAAACATTGGGGTGCAGGTGCCCCTTTGGATCACTACATTTGTATCTTTGGGGAAATACCCAGTAGTGCAATTGCTGGGTTGTAGGGTAGCTCTATTTTCAACTTTTTGAGGAACCTCCATACTGTTTTCCAGAGTGGCTGCACCAGCTTGCATTCCCACCAACAGTGTAGGAGGGTTCCCCTTTCTTTGCATCCTCACCAACATTTGTCATTTCCTGACTTGTTAATTTTAGTAAGGGAAGTATTTTTAATAGATCTTAAACCATTAACTGTTATTTTGAATCTTCCCTAAACCTGCTTCCAAAGAAAGTCGGTGGAGACCTGATGCTTTTCTTAAATTTAATCAAGTCACCTAGAGTATGGAGAAAATCAGTAGGAACTGCTGGAGAATTCACGTATCTCCCTATGCTTTTGAAGTCCTTGCCTTTACCTCCCTCTTCATACTTCCCTCAAGGGCTGAAAGAAGCACAACTTGATACTAGGCTTCGATTATTTGGTTCAGTGCTGCTAATATAGTTTGTTAAAAGTGAACAATTCAGTTAAGTTAAAAAGATCTACTTGAAAAAAAAATCTACTTGATGCCAAATAGCTGGCTAGTAGTACTGTGTATATTCCATAGAATCCCCAAACTATTTTTGCCTTAAATATACAAAGCCATCATCTGCACTTTGCTTATTGTGTTGTGATTTTTCATGGATTTACTTCTAATTGCAAATGAATTATTTGTTGTCACATGTGAAATTAACAAGAAGAAAAATGTTCTCATTTACAGGAGGTCAGGTGTAGGTTGTTTCCCATAAATATTGGGAAATTTTCAAGAGTCAAGCAACATATACATATTAAGTGAAAAGAAAAAAAGATCACTAAGTAGGATCAAAGGATTATTGAATTGCTCTCAAGATTGTTGGATTTGGACCATATCTTCACAAGTAGAAAGATACTAGGTTGAGGAACCCTGTAAGGCAACTGTTATAAGAATAGTTCTATACCCTTGTATCTTAGTTTGAGCTGCTATAACAAACTTCCATAGACCAGGGGTTAGAAATTAATTGCTTACAGTCCTGGAGGCTGGAAGTCTGAGATCTGGGTGCCAGCATGGTTGGGTGAGGACCATCTTTTGGATTGCAGACTTACTATTATCCTTACATGGAGGAAGGGACTAGTGAACTTTATGGTTTCTTTTATAAGAATACTAATCTCAATCATGAGGGCTCTACTTTCATGACCTAATTACTTCCCAAAGACCCCACCTACTACCATTATCACCTTTGGAGATTAGGATGCAACATATGAATTTGGAGTGGAGGGTACAACATTCAAACCACAGTCCTTCCTTCCTTCCATCCTTCCATCCTTCCTTCCTTCCTTCCTTCCTTCCTTCCTTCCTTCCTTCCTTCCT